>NW_023270055.1:827405-848654 GCF_011800145.1 Mirounga leonina
TTTCTTTCTTTCTTTCTTTCTTTCTTTCTTTCTTTCTTTCTTTCTTTTTTTAAGATTTTATTTATTCATTTGACAGAGAGAGACACAGCAAGAGAGGGAACACAAGCAGGGGGAGTGGGAGAGGGAGAAGCAGGCTTCCCACCGAACAGGGAGCCTGATGCGGGGCTCAATCCCAGGACCCTGGGATCATGACCCAAGCCAAAGGCAGACGCTCAACGACTGAGCCACCCAGGCGCCCCCACAGCTGTGTTTCAAAACTCCAAATGTTAGGGACCCGCACACTGCAGACCCATGTTGATTCTCTTGGGGAGGGTCTTGCCTTGCCCTGGCTCGTACTTTTTGTCCTAGAGAGCTATTGCACGATTTCACAGGGGCTTGAATTTTATGGTAAAGCACAGCAAAAAACTGGCATCCTGGTTAGCTGCCCTCACAGGTGTCTCTGTTCCTATGCTAATGAATAGGCAGCTCAGTGGTGCCCTGCCTCCCCATCTCTTTTGTCCCCTGAGAGGCCGTGCCACCTCTCCCAAATGCACTCCAAGAAGGGGAACTGTCTCCCAGCAGGACCCAGGGGATCCTCAGAGCATCCTGCCCTCTTCTGGGCCTCTGCCCTCCTTCCCCCCATTATACCCACCAGGCTCAACCTTGATGATGGTGAGGACTTCTAAAACTAAAGACTTTCAGTTCTGCTGCTTGTAAAAACTTGTGATGGGGCACCTGGGTGGCACATCTGACTCTTGGTTTCAACTCAGGTCATGATTTGAGGGTTCTGTGATTGAGACCCATCTCAGGCTCTGTGCTCAGCACAGAGTCTGTTCAAGATTCTCTCTCTCCCTCTGCCCCACCTGCTCATGCTCTCTTTCTCTCAAATAAATCTTAAAAAACAAACAAACCCCCCCAAAACTTGTGGTAATCAGCCCCTCTCCTTTTCCCAGTTAAAGGTTTGAGGAAGAGTTTTTCTCTTGCAATCCCGTGTCTGCTCTCACTCTTTCTCTCCTTTCTTTCTTTCTCTCTCTCTGATCAGGCTTCCTCCCCTCCACAGCACCCACAGTTTTTCTCTCCCTCGAAACAACCCTCTGCAGCTCCTAGATTTTGTGATGTGGCCTCTTTTCTCCCTCTAGTTGTGCAATTTGTTCTTTCAGTCCTCTGATTTCTTGGGTGTAAGAATGATTTGATAATTGTGTGCTGTGTTTGAGGGACAAGACAAGCATAAGGTCCTCCTACCACTCTGCCATCTTAACTCCTTCAAGAGGAAGCTCATTACAATGAATTTTAGGGTAAGTGGGCCTTTGGATTTTGTTTTACTTTTGGGGCCTATCAAGTTTAAGGAATACACTCAGCTGGCTCACTTTAAGCTTCTAGCTATATTGATTTTACTTTAAGAAAAAAACTCGTACTGGCTCAATATGTAAATTTTGAATCCCAATATGTAAAACATGTTATAGGTGATGTTTTTATGATATATTTATAAAAATTACTAAAAGGTATACAGAAATTTTCTGGGTGGCAGAAAAACCTATTATGGAAAATTCATATGGCTTAACTGAATTAACTAGTTACATCCCCCATTTTTTCCATATTGCTTCCTTTAAAAAAAACAACGGGGGAATAAAGTGGGCTTTCTGAAATGAGGCGTTATGCACTGTGTTCTTCTCAAGATATTCTTGGATCAGAAATGTCCAATTTTGTAACTCAGTTAATGAGGAAGTAAGTCTTAATGGTGGTGCCATGTTTGGAAGGAAATGGTGCCTGGCAGTTGCTGTCAGAGTAGAGGGATCCTAACTCAGAGGAACTGAGTTCTAGAGATAAGCATATGTGCACAGAACTTGTTTCAGACTACATTTAAAGTGGTTAGCTTGCAGTTACTGCATAGGAATTTCACAAAAATAAATGATTTCTGTGTCTGTTTTTTCCTGCCTGGGCATCTCAGGTGAAATACCTTGATTCCTACCCTAATCCCTACTAACTTACAAATATTCATTCTCTTTTCTTTCCACCTTTTTTTTTTTTAAAGATGATCTAGAGGTGCTGGGTGGCTCAGTTGTTAAGCGTCTCCCTTTGGCTCAGGTCATCATCCCAGGGTCCTTGATCAAGCTCCGCATCGGGCTCCCTGCTCAGTGGAGAGCCTGCTTTTCCCTCTCCCTTTGCCTGCCTCTCTGCCTATCTGTGCTCTCTCTCTATCTGTCAAATAAATAAATAAAGTCTTTTTAAAAAAATAAAAAGATGAGCTACTCCTCAGTACTCTAGCATACTGTCTTTCCTCTGAGATCTTGGTCTTCAATCACAGTTTCCCTTTCTTTTCTAATATTCCATCAAACTTCATTTTTAAAAGTTCAAAGAAAATTTTAGTAAGAATTTCAAATGGTAACAACAAATGTTAAACCATGCACAGAATCCTCTAACTGTTGAGTTCTATGGGACTCACAGGTTGCCCAACCATAATATTGCCCCAGGTATATGCATTGGAGTTTCCTCAGTAGGAAGCAAAGTGAGACCAGACCCTGAAGGGAAACCTTTCTGAGGCAATCATAATTTTTCTTTAATACTAGAGTTCCTCAGAACAGCCTGGAGTAGCTTTTTTCAATAGAAATATAAACTATAAATTTTATTTATATATAATTTATTACACACATATTTATACACACAGATATAATTTTTTTTAAAGATTTTATTTATTTATTTATTAGAGAGCGAGCGAGCAAGAAACACCATGAGAGAGGAGAGGATCAGAGGGAGAAGCAGGTCCCCGCTGAGCTGGGAGCCCGATGTGGGACTCAATCCCAGGACCCTGGGATCATGACCTGAGCCGAAGGCAGTTGCTTAACCAACTGAGCCATCCAGGCGCCCCACACAGATACAATTTTAATTTTTCTAGAATCCTGTGTTTTATTTTTTAATTTAATTTTAATTTTTTTATAGATTTTATTTATTTATTTGACAGAGACAGTGAGAGAGAGCACAAGCAGGGGGAGTGGGAGAGGGAGAAGCGGGCTTCCTGATAAACAGGGAACCCAATGCGGGGCTTGATCCCAGGACCCTGGGATCATGACCTGAGCGGAAGGCAGACACTTAACAACTGAGCCACCCCGGTGCCCCTTTAATTTTGGCATTTTAAATTTAGGTTTGTTTTATTGAAGTTTATGTTAATTCATGCTGTGTTTCAGTAAGAACAATATAGATTCTGTATCTGTGGCTCCAGTCAGATATCCAGTGGTATAAATTAGGTTTAAGTTATACATACTGAACAAAAGAGACTGAGCAAGGAAGGGTGGGGAGGGGTCCTCAGGGGGAGAGGGAAGGAGAAGAAATACAGACTGAACTTGCATGTATGCTTTTCCATACCACCTTCAGTGCTAACCCGCTTTGGAGGAAGAGTAAAAGTAAGCAAGAATGGAATAGCCACAGATTATTGAGCTGTTAAACTTTTCAGCAATACTTCAGCAGAGTTTGAAACACTTTTTACAGCAAAATCATTACAAGAACTCTCCAAACAACCTATTGGCAGTAGGTGGTTCTCCAAGCTTCCTTCTTATCATTTTTGTGAGTGAAGAAAGCTGTAAGGCCTCTACACTTACCATGCACTTACATGATAATCTGACACTATGGACATCAGACATGAAGGGTAATGGTGAAGAGCAGAAAATTCCCCCATTATCACTGAGAACCACCAAATCTGACCTTATTTGGTCTCACAATTTAGGTTCCTACCCTGTTGGATTTATTTATAATTTTTTTTATAATTGTGAGAATTTTCAATGGGGGTGGGTTGAGAAGGAATGGAATGGTCAGAGATGGTTTCCCTTTTGGCTTTTATGTGTCATTGATTTTTATCTTCTGCATCATGCAGTGCTTTTTTTTTTCATCAGTCACTAGGCACAGTCAGAGGAATTAAGAATTTTATAGAATTTCATTTATCTTTTTTTTTTTTTTTAATTTTTTTGAGAGAGAGAATGAGAGACAGAGCACAAGAGGGAAGAGGGTCAGAGGGAGAAGCAGACCCCCTGCCGAGCAGGGAGCCGGATGCGGGACTCGATCCCAGGACTCCAGGATCATGACCTGAGCCGAAGGCAGTCGCTTAACCAACTGAGCCACCCAGGCGCCCGAATTTCATTTATCATAGACTACTGAAAAATAGAGAGCTAGTCCTAAGTTAACAGGATGCATTGGTGGAAGTTTTGTCATTGCAAAATCACTAGCAGCTTTCTAAGCCAGTAGGCGGTTCTCCAAGCTTCCTTCTTATCATTTTCTGTGGCAAATTCAGCCAGATACCTGTGGTAGTCTCCTTTCCTAAAAATTTTATAATTGAAATCTTGGATTCTCCAGTGCTGGAATGAGCTGTTTGTTCAGTACATCTAAAATGTGACAAAAGATTAATTTAACTCAGTCTCAACCATTTGCTGATATTCCTGAGTCATTTTTAGTCTGTCTTCTCCTCTCTCTTTTTTTTTTTTTCCTTTCCATTCAATGCTGCTGATTATTCTCCAGGAAGCTCTTCTGGATGCAATCACATTTTACATGCAACAGATTGGGGGTTTCTTTCTTCAACTGTTAACTACATATCCATCCCTGCAACTTTCTTCATTGATTCCTCTGTTCTGTCATAAGCCTACTGGGTCAGCTTTACCTGGTACACTAGCTACTTCTACCATCTATAGTGTTAGCAGCTCAGCAGGGTCTGAACAATGGATGAAAGTGGGTAGAATATCCGACTCTCGCAGCCTCTTTCTCTGTGCTGAGCAGGAAAAATGGTGGCATCTCAATTTTATTTTATTTTTTAGTTTTTACTTTAATTCCAGTTAGTTAACATACAGTGTTATATCAGTTTCAGGTATATAAAATCCAGATTTTTAAATTATATATAATTTTTAAATAAAAAATATAACTCATTAAAAATGAAATAGTATTAATATTTTATTTTCTAAATATTCCCCCAATTTTATTATTTCAATATGTAATCAATGTAAAAAGTAATTTATTGACATATTTCACTTTTTTTAGTCTACATATATAAAATTCAATAGGTATTTACTCTTTCAACACATCTCTGTTCTGGACACACTTCAACTGTTTGGTAGTCACATGTGGCCAATGGCTACCTTATTAGATAGTGCAGGGCCCTTAAATGGGAAACTAGTCCCAATATAGGAAGACTTACAGTGGCAGCTTCTGTCCATATAGTCAGTAGGTTCTAAAATCACTCTTGCAGCCATGGACGTCCATTTCATGCCCTTCATCACACCTCCCTATAGGGTTGACTGGGTTTCCTGCCAGGCTTCTTCCCTGGAGCTCCTTTTCTGGTCCAGCTGCAGGCCTGGTTTGTAGGGTGAAGAGTTACCTCATAGAACTATGTTGGCCCGACTGAAGCCACCCTTTCTGGCCTCACCTATAGTTCCTAATCTTTGCTCTTCCACGCTCAACTTTTGTCCTTCTCCCAGAGGTTTAATCACTCAAGTCCCAGAATAGTTTGCAGCCCATTCTGTCTGCCCAATCTGAGTCCCACTTAACATGAGGGAAAGTGGAAATCAGATTAGCTAGATTGTTCCTTGAAAATTCATGATGGCCACCAAGATCACATCATCATAGGAGTTCATAAATTTTATATCTAGTATCATATTTTTGTATTTTTGTAGATTACTGAATTCAAGTTTATTAGTCACCAGATTTCAGGAATTGCTTCTTTATCTTTTTGAAAATCAAGCCAGTACTTCTCTGGCTTCAGTTTATACTTACGTATTTTCTTAAAAATTACAGAAAGAGGTATATTGATCCATGACTTCTGTAGTAACCAAGTTTGACCTATGGGCTAAAGTCTGTGAATAAACAAGTTACTTATGAGTCAGCAAAGATGGGAATAAAAAGATGTTTGGGTAGTATTGTTCATAACAGAGAACAAGTAAAAGCAACCAAATACCTTCCAATAGGCATCTGGGATATAAATTACAGTAACAATCAAAGTAGCAGTGGCAGCAGGAACAACTATTATGAAATTGGAATCGTCACTGATGGAGAAACTGAGGGACTGGCCTGCAGTAGGGTGTATCATTCAGACCCATTGTTAAATAAACTGTATATGTTTTTTTCTTTTTTACTATTAAAATGTGATTTCCATTTTCTATCACAAACTATAAAAATGAACCTGAATGTTTTTCTTTCTTTTTTTTTTTTTTTAGATTTTATTTATTTATCAGAGAGAGAGAGAGACAGACAGAGGCAGGCAGAGGGAGAAGCAAGGCTCCTTGCTGAGCAAGAAGCCCAATGTGGGACTCGCTCCTAGGACCCTGGGATCATGACCTGAGCTGAAGGCAGACGCTTAAGGACTGAGCAATGTCCTTCCTTGCTCTTTTTTTTTTTTAAGATTTTATTTATTTATTTGACAGAGAGAGACACAGCGAGAGAGGGAACACAAGCAGGGGGAGTGGGAGAGGGAGAAGCAGGCTTCCCGCAGAACAGGGAGCCGGAAGCGGGGCTCGATCCCAGGACCTGGGACCATGACCTGAGCTGAAGGCAGACGCTTAACCGACTGAGCCACCCAGGCGTCCCGAATCTGAATGTTTTTCTGAAGTACTTCATATTCCAGGAGCTCTGAATTTGGCTTGGGATGAATATCCGAGGAAGAAGCAAGCCCATATTGCACAGCTCACAAAGAGCCTCGGAACCTCAGCACATCAAGCTTCGTGAAAAACTATGGTGGACACTGCTGTATGTTCTGCATAACCTGCTTTTCTTTCCTCCTGGACACAGTGCAGGACTAAATTTCCCAGCCACATGGCTGGTACTAGTCACTGTTCAATGAGCAGAAACACTGCACACCACTTCCCGGCCAACCTATGAAGGACCCCATGAGTGATGCTCCATACTCCTGTCACTAGAAGCAGACGGGCCCAGAGAACCTGCCATCTACCTATTGAGGACACGTGGCTACAAGAAGGATCTGTCACAACTTGGAGGACACAACACTAGTAAGAAAGACACTTATATTGTGTTAAGTCACTGTTGTTTAATCTTTTGTCGCAGCAACAATGCTCCCCAGATGAACACAAAACTCTTGTGGGGTTTTGTTTGGACATGGTCAAAATTGTCAATTTACAATTCATCGAGGGATGCCTGGGGGGCTCAGTCATTAAGCGTCTGCCTTCAGCTCAGGTCATGATCCCAGGGTGCTGGGATCGAGCCCCACATCGGGCTTCCTGCTCGGCGGGAAGCCTGCTTCTCCCTCTCCCACTCCCCCTCCTTGTGTTCCCTCTCTCGCTGTGTTTCTCTCTCTCTGTCAAATAAATAAATAAATAAGAAACCTATCTAACAGTATCATAGACTTAAAAAAAAAAAAAAGAATATAGTCTATGCCTCTATTAAATAACTTGTCTTTCATGACTTTAAAGAAGATTATTTTTTTCCCAGAGAAACTCTTGCCCATCTTTCTTTGAGATTTACTCCTTGGACCACTGTTGGTCTTCTTACCCCTGAAAATAGCATAGATTTTTTAAAATCACTTTTTTAAAAAAAGATATCACTGGCATTTAGGAATGCCATTGGGTTTTATTTTTAAACATCTTTGTTGAGATATAATTAGTATACCAGAAAGTTAGCTCATGTAAGGCATACAACTTGCAGAGTTTTAGTAAACTTATATGATTGTTGGGCCATAATCACAATTCAGGTTTGGAACATGACTGTCAGCCCAAAATGTTCCCTAGTGCCCACTTGTGGCCATACCCCACTCCCACACCTAGCACCAGGGAACCAATACTCTCTCTCTTGAGCGTTCCTTTTCTAGAAAATTCCTATAAATGAAATCATGATTATGTAGCCTTTTCATGGGTTTTCTACATAATCATGTTGCCTCACAAAATTACAGTTTTATTTTCTCCTTTCCAGTCCTTGTACTTTTAATTTCTTTTCATCCTCTTTTATTTGTTTAGTGGTTACCATTAAAATTTTAGCATATATACTCACTTAAAATCTTAAGTTAATCAGTGACTCAGAATAAACAGAGGTTTAGCCCTGGGGCAGCTGGGTGGCACAGTCAGTTAAACATCCCACTCTTGGTTTTGGCTCAGGTCTGATCTCAGCCCCACACTGGGCTCTGCGCTCACTGTGGAGTCTGCTCGAGATTCTCTTCCCTTCTGCCCCTCCCCGCAGCACTTACTCTCACTCTCTCTCAAATAAATAAACCTTTGGAAAAAAAAGTTTTAGCCCTAATTATTCTCTCTTGTCTTACATCTGTGAACTCTGTAATATCAACATTTAAAAATTATAATCCATGCTGGTTTAGATATTTCCATGTGCTTACCAGTTTCTTTGTTTATCATTGCTTCTGGATCCAAGTGCTTTATTCTGGGTCCAATTACTTTCTTCCCAAAGTGCCTCCTTTTGTAAGTTCTTTACCTGAAAATGCCTTCATTTTGTCCTTATTGAGTGGTAGGTTAGTAGACCTAGAATTCCTGGTGACCATTACTTTCTTTCAGCACTTTGAAAGCATTACTTTTACTGGTTTTGCTCTTTGTCGAGAAGGCTGGCATTTGTTGGGTCTAATTGTAGATCCTTCGTCATTTAATTTCTGTGTTCTCTCTGGTCTCTATTAAGATTCTCTCTCTCGGGGCACCTGGGTGGCTCAGTCGTTAAGCGTCTGTCTTCGGTTCAGGTCATGATCCCAGGGTCCTGGGATTGAGCCCTGCATTGGGCTCCCTGCTCTGCAGGAAGCCTGCTTCTCCCTCTCCCACTCCCCCTGCTTGTGTTCCCTCTCTCGCTGTGTCTCTCTGTGTCAAATAAATAAAATCTTTTTTAAAAAAAAATTAGAATTAAAAAGAATTTCTCCTTGTAGAGTCTCCTGGGTGGCTCAGTCATTAAGCGTCTGCCTTCGGCTCAGGTCATGGTCCCAGGTCCTGGGATCAAGCCCCGCATTGGGCTCCCTGCTCAGTGGGGAGTCTGCTTCTCCCTCTCCCACTCCCCCTGCTTGTGTTCTCTCCCTCGCTGTGTCTCTCTCTGTCAAATAAATAAATAAAATCTTAAAAAAAAAAAAAAAGAATTTCTCCTTGTATCTGAAGTTTCTACATTTAAGTGTAGAAAAATTGATAGGTGTGAATCTGTTTTTATTTATCCTACTCAAGACTCAATGTACTTTCTCAATCTGAGGATTTCCTGCTCAGTGGGAAGTCTGCTTCTCCCTCTGCCCTTCACCCTGTGTGGTCTCGCTTCCATTCTCTCTCTCAAATAAATAAATAAAATCTTTAAAAAAAAATATTTCAGGCTCATTTCAAATAATGCCTTTCACAGTCCATTGTATTTCACTGAAATGCTTCTCACTCTATGTTCAAGGCCTCTCAAGTGCTCTTTTATAATTTCAATGTATTTGTCTTCCATGCTGTGTTTCAGGCAATTTCCTCACATTTACCTCCAAGTTTCCCAATTCTCTCATCAGCTCTATCTATCCATCTACCTAATCCTATGATAGTTTTATACTTCAAAAATTATATTTTTAATCAACATTGCTAAATGTTCCCTGGGCAGGAAGTAAAAGCACCACCAATAGACCCTCAAGTTAAAGGTAGCCAAAGACCCAGGCAAATGGATGCTATGATATATTGAGCTGATGCAGTTTTATTTGAAAAATAGTTTTCCTCAAAATCAACATGCCATAGTGTTCATTCGCTAGGGTTGTTGGCTACCTGTAACCCAGAGGTTTCAATGGGGAGCAATTTTGCCCCCTAGAGGACATTGGGAAATGTCTGGGGGCATTTTTTGGTCTCAACAGGGTGGGGAGAGGGAGTGCCCTTGGCATCTAGTGGGTAGAGGCAACAGACGGTGATAAATATCCTACAATGTACAGCATAGTCCTATATTGGTTGTATACATTGATGCTTGCACCTCTGTGCTTGCATTACATGAGTATTTTTTCCTGCCTGATTTATTTTTTTTAACTTTTTAAAAAAAGATTTTATTCATTTATTTGAGAGAGAGAGCACAAGCAGGGGAAGCAGCAGGCAGAGAGAGAAGCAGATTCCTCACTGAGCAGAGAGCCTGATGCAGGACTCGATTCCAGTCCTGCAATCATGAGATCATGACCTGAGCCAAAGGCAGCCGTCTAACCAACTGAGCCACCTAGGCAGCCCTGATTTCTTTTTTAAAGATTTTATTTATATATTCAAGAAAGAGCGAGCAAGAGAAAGCACAAATGGGGGAAGGGGCAGAGGGAGAAGCAGACCCCGCTCAGTGGGCAGCCCGTCATGGGACTCTATCCCAGGACACCAAGATCATGACCCTAGCCAAAAGCAGGGTCAACTTATCCACCTAGGCACCCTGATTTTTGACAGTATATGCACGTAATATGTTTGCCTACAGATTTCAAGAAGTGAAAATCTTCAAAGACAGGAAGATGTTTGCAGAACAGAAGAATAGGACAATAAAAGCTGCAGACACACCCTGAAAAACCAAATATGTTTTATTTTAAATGAGTAGATGATTACAACAATATGATATGTAGGTAGGTTGTTTCTTAAAAAAAATTTTATTGACCACCATTACAAGAGAAGGCCCTTCATTCAGACCTTTCTTTTTGGGCATTTGCCCACAACCATGGGTTTCACTTGACTCCACTGTTTTATGGAAAATGTTTCACAGAAGAACATGGCAGCACTTATTAGCGACAGGGTGGCAGTTGTGAGTCCTAGCGGGAACACGTAGGAGAAGTGTTTCCTTATTAGCATTTCTTTTCCAATGGGAAAGCTAAGTGGGAAGTCAAGGGTGGTTTGGCCATAAAAATCCACAGCAAAATTCCAGCTCACAGTAATCGTAGTACAACTACTGCTGATGACAAGAAAGAAGGTAGAGATGTTGTAACACAATCGAAGGAAATCTGGGTATGGGGCATGGATCCGGCAGAGCAAAAGTGCCAGTGAGCCAAAGATCAGGACTACTGACTTCATAAAATTTGCTAACAATATCAGACCCTGCCCATAACAGATTTCATCTGAAATAACCCAGCTCCCATTGATCCTGCTGTGCATCGGCAACTCAACAATGGAGCCAGAGATGTTAAATTTTTGAAAATAGAAAGCTTCCCAAAGTCCAATGAACACAATGGGAACAATGTTGCTATTAAACTCCCACACGTGCCAGGATCTGCTGCTGGCTAGGCTGATTCCAAAAGCCCAGGCCAAATAACTGAAGAAGAGGCCTATCAGTTTGAGAAAATAGTGCTTCAATTCAGGTTGACTGAAGACAAGGTAGAGGCATGGTGGAGTCAAGCCAGGAACACCCAAGAGAAAAAATAAACACTGAGTGAGTCACAAATTAGAAAGTGCTGAATATTTATGTCTTGTCCTTCTTATCTAAAAGTCACATATAAGTGTCCAATATATGTATTGACCTTCAGTTAGGGTTCTAAATATTTTAGGTAAGGATAAAATGACCATGGTGACAGTATTAATTTGCAAGGCATTTTTGGAACACAAAGTGACGTATCTCCCAAAAGTTGAAATATTCACAGCTCTTGCTCAACAATTCCAATTCTGGGAGTTACACCAAAATATAGATAAGAGTATGCAAAAATATACATAGAGAGATGTTAGTTTTAGCTATCATAGAGAAAGATAGATACCATCTATCATAGAGAAAAATTGGAAGTAAATAATAATAAATGTCTACTAATAGAGGAATGGTTAACTGCATTATGGTACATCCAGGATTACATTACAAGGCCATTATTAAGAATGAGTTAATCCATATGAACTGTCTGAACGAACTTCTATAGTACACCAAAAAAAGGAAAAGTAAAATGAATAATAATATATATGGTATGATCATTTGTGTCGAAAGAAAACACATATAGGTGCGCCTGTGTGGCTCAGTCGGTTAAGCGTCTGCCTTTGGCTCAGGTCATGATCCCAGGGTCCTGGGATCGAGCCCCGCATCGGGCTCCCTGCTCCGAGGGAAGCCTGCTTCTCCCTCACCTGCCACTCCCCCTGCTGTGCTCTCTCACTCTGACAAATAAATAAAAATCTTAAAAAAAAAGAATAAAGAAAACACATAATTTTCTTTATAGTTCTACAAATAGATATGTACATACACTTTAAAAAATTTAGGATGCAGGTAGCCTGGATGTCTCAGTGGGTTAAATGTCCGCATCAGCTCAGATCATGATCTCAGGGTCCTGGGTCCTGCATTGGGCTCCCTGCTCAGTGGGGACTTTGCTTCTACCTCCCTCTCCCTCTGCCTGTCACTGTCCCTGCTTGTGCTCTCTCCCTCTCTCTCTGTCAAGTAAATAAATAAAATGTTTTAAAAAAAATGAACCATTAAAAATTTTTTTTAGAAGTATGCACACAAAAAGAGTAGTAACCCTGATCAACTGAGAGGGACAGAGACTCATTTATATTTTCCTAAAAATTATATGGTTTTTAATAAAATACATACTTTTAAATGAAAAACAGAATAAACATGACCATGACAATCTATAATATGCTGCACACATCATGCCTATTTACTTTTTTTACGTACCACTTGCTCAAATACTTAAAAATAGTTTGATTTTTTTTTTTTTTAAGTAGACTCCATGTCCAGTGCAGAGCCCAACACAGGGCCCAAAGCCACAACCCTGAGATCAAGACCTGAGCTGATATCAAGAGTCAGATACTCAACTGAGTGAGCCACTAAGGTGCTCCAATAAGTTGATGTATTTTGCATGAAGCAAATATCTCCTATGAAGAAAATCTAGATTGTGGCCAAATTATATCTTTCTTTTTCAGTTTTAATCCTTGGGAGTTCATAGTAGGGATAATCAGAAAATGATATTCCTGGGGCTTCTCCCTTTGCTGATTAGCAGAAGGAAATGAGGCAGGGTCTGTTTAGAGGGGGCTGGTGTATGGGTCACATAAATGACTGCCCATGCAGAAGATTTTCTGCCCATGCAGAAATACATTTCCTTGCTATGAAGTCTGATATTCCCAACACTGTATCCACTGTTCAACAATCTCCTGGGGAATGAGCTTTCTAATAGCACGAAGGCAGGAGTTTTAGTTACATTAGCCAAATGAGTTTGGGATTGCCTGCCAGTTTAATCACGTCACTCTCCAGGAATAGTGTTTCCTTACCAATGGACTTCTGAAGGGACTGGACCACAGGACCGGTGAGTTTTGACAGCATGAAGGAATTAGGAAGGAGACGATCACAAATACAGGAAAACATGCCAGTTTAGGGAAGTTTTGGTGCATCTGTATCTGAAACTGATGGAGTGGGAACTTGTTTTTCCTGAAGGCCAAATGTGAAAGACTCCTTATATCTTATTTTAAGATTTTACCCAAGGTCCATGTAGACGGCTTCAAGCATTCAGAAGATTGGAGAATGGCAAATAGTCTTCATAGCAGTAGGAAATTTCAAACAGGAAGGGGAAAAGGTCCAGTCAAAATTAAAAGATCCACGAAGAGAGATGATCCACCTATGGTAAAAGAAGTATGGTTAAGTAGAGTTTGGGGCTTTCAACAAAGCCCAACATATCCTGCCTCTTACCAAATACCTTATATTTTGTATAGGTCATACCCTATCCCAAATAGTTTTTGAATTAATATTCAATCATTCAATCCTCATCACAGTCCAATGATAGGTGTACAATTATGATCGGATTTTCTACATGAGGGGACTGAGCACAGAGAAGTTAAGTAACTTACACAAGGTCACATAGATATAAATGGCAAAGCCAGGCTTTGACATTGCTCCTGGCTCTCCTAATAGCAGATGGCATTTATTCACATTAAAAGAGAATTAAAAAAATAGATTCTATGTCAGTTATAATAATGGCCATATGTGGTCTTCTCTATGTCCCATAAAAATGAAACTGAAACTTGAAGGACAACAATGTATGGGAAAATATAAATACTTGCCTCTTGTCTCCTTTACCTTAGTGTAACTAAAGACCTTTTAGGAGCCAGTACTTTAAAAAAAATTTTTTTATTTTATTGTTATGTTAATCACCATACATCACATCATTAGTTTTAGATGTAGTGTTCCATGATTCGTTGTTTGTGTATAACACCCAATGCTCCATGCAGAACATGCCCTCTTTAATACCCATCACCAGGCTAACCCATCCCCCCTCCCCCCGGAACCCTCAGTTTGTTTTTCAGAGTCCATTGTCTCTCATGGTTCGTCTCTCCCTCTGATTTCCCCCCTGCATTCTTCCCCTCCTGCTATCTTCTTCTTCTTTTTTTTTTTTCTTAAATTATATTCCATTATTTGTTTCAGAGGTACAGGTCTGTGATTCAACAGTCTTGCACAATTCACAGTGCTCACAATAGCACATACCCTCCCCAGTGTCTATCATCCAGCCACCCCATCTCTCCCACCCCACCCCCCACTCCAGCAACCCTCAGTTTGTTTCCTGAGGTTAAGAATTCCTCATATCAGTGAGATCATATGATACATGTCTTTCTTTCTTTTTTTTTTAAAGATTTATTTATTTATTTGAGAGAGAGGATGAGAGAGAGAGAGTACACAAGAGCGGGGAGGGTCAGAGGGAGAAGCAGGCTTCCCGCCGAGCAGGGAGCCCGATGTGGGACTCGATCCCAGGACTCCAGGATCATGACCTGAGCCGAAGACAGTTGCTTAACCAACTGAGCCACCCAGGCGCCCCTGATACATGTCTTTCTCTGATTGACTTATTTAGGTCAGCATAACATCCTCCAGTTCCAACCCCGTTGTTGCAAATGGTAAGATCTCATTCCTTTTGATGGCTGCATAATATTCCATTGTGTGTGTATATATATATATATATATAGAGAGAGAGAGAGAGAGAGAGAGAGAGAGCACATCTTCTTTATCCATTTGTCTGTCGATGGACATCTTGGCTCTTTCCACAGTTTGGCTATTGTGGACATTGCTGCTATAAACATCGGGGTGCACATACCCTTTCGGATCCCTACTTTTGTATCTTTGGGGTAAACACCCAGTAGTGCAATTGCTGGGTCATAGGGTAGCTCTATTTTTTTTTTTTTTAAGATTTTATTTATTTATTTGAGAGAGAGAATGAGATAGAGAGCATGAGTGGGGGGAGGGTCAGAGAGAGAGGCAGACTCCCTGCTGAGCAGGGAGCCCGACATGGGACTCGATCCCGGGACTCCAGGATCATGACCTGAGCCGAAGGCAGTCACTTAACCAACTGAGCCACCCAGGCACCCAGGGTAGCTCTATTTTCAACTTTTTGAGAAACCTCCATACTATTTTCCAGAGTGTAAAAGCCAATACTTTATAAAAAATAAATTACAAGTGTTGTCAAGGATGCAGATACACTGGAATCATTGTACTTTGTAGGTGAGAATGTGAAATGGTGCAGCCACTGTGAAAAATAGTACAGAGATTCCTCAAAAATTTAAACACAGAATTACCATATGGTGCAGAAAGTCCACTTCTGGATAAATATATAACCAAAAGAAGAGAAAGCAGGGATTCAGTCATGTTCATAGCAGCCTTATTCACAACAACCCTAAAAGAGAAACAACCCTAATGCCCATTTATGGGTGAACAGATAAAATGTGGTCCATCCACACAAAGGAATAATATTCATCATTAAAATGGAAGGAAATCCTGACACCTGCTACCACACAGATGAACCTTGGGACATTATGTAAGTGAAAGAAGCCAGTCACAAAAGGACAAATACTGTATGATTCTACTTATATGAGAGACCTAGATTAGTAAAACTTATAATAAAGACAGAAAGTGGTACAGTAGGTGCCAGGGTTTGAGGGAGGGAGGATGGGGAGTTAGTGTTCATTGGGTACCTAGTTCAGCTTGGGAAGCTGAAAAATGTTCTGGAGATGGATGGTTGCCATGGTTGCACAATATGAATATCTTTAATGCTGCTGAACTGTACACTTCAAAATGGTTAAAATGGTCAATTTTATGTGATATATATTTTATTATAATAAAAATATCACAAAAAAGCAGATATTTTATAAAGAGCAAAGGTGTGTTCAATTTATTGAAGGAGTGACACCCATATGCTTGGCCACACTATCACTTCCATTTCTTTCTTTCTTTCTTTTTAAAATTTAAATTCAATTAGCCGACATACAGGACATCATTAGTTTCAGAGATAGAGTTCAGTGATTCATCAGTTGCATAGAACACCCAGTGCTCATCACATCACATGCCCTCTTTAATGCCCATCACCCAGTTATCCCATACCCCATCCCCCCATCTCCCCTCAGTTTGTTCCCTAGAGTTGAGTGTCTCATGTTTTGTCTCCCTCTCTGATCTCTTCCTATTCAGTTTTCCCTCACTTCCCCTATGATCCTCTGTGCTGTTTCTTATATTCCATGTGAATTGTCACTTCCATTTCTAAGTCACAAGTCAGCCATTTGCTTTCCCACATGCACACTCAGTCATGTCACTGTGGCGTGTGTGAAGAGATGAGATGGTGGAGATGACATTACCCAGTGTTGGGAGCTATATTTCACATTCCAAGTGATACTCAAATAAACTCATTTAAAAAAAGCCAACAGTGTAGAGGCTAGTGACCATGCCAAAAATGTTATGATGTGTGTTTATGTCAAAATAAGAGGGGCCTGGTCTTCCCTCCTTTGTGGGACTAGCCAGTGACATTTAACCTCTTCACAGAGAAGATGAAATGATTAAACTAAAGTGACCCCTATGTCGTCTCAAGACTCTACTTAACCAGGGCAAAAAGTAAACCACAGTAGTTCCCCTGACAAATAAAAAGACTTTCTCATTAGTACAAATAGTAGCCACGAGAGTGTAAGGAAAAGAAGTAAATCAAGACATTCTTAGGGTGCCTGGCTGGCTTAGTTGGTAGAGCACGTGACTCTTGATCTCAGGATTGTGAGTTCAAGCCCCACATTGAGCCTAGAGTTGGCTTAAAAAAAGTACAAACACATTCTTATGTTTTCATGATTACCAGGGCTGCTCTGTCAATTCTTAGTAGCAGGTGCATGACAAGAGATGCAGTAAAGCACCAGAGCAGTTGAACACCTGTTGAAGAGTTGAGAAGTCTTCTAGAATAGAAATTTCTTTTTTGAGGTCCTAGACCAAATAGTCATTATAATTAATGAAAATTATAAGAAGAAAAATTGTAAGAAGGTTCACAGTGGATTGAAAGAAAGATGTGTCATGATAGGAGCCAAGGTCAGGGTCATTGGGATATACCTTCCCTAAGTTTTCTTGGACAAGGATTATGGATAGATATTGACATAGTCCTCTTTGTTTTGTTTCAGTTGGAAAGGTCAATACCATTCTTCCCCCTCTGTATTCTACCTTAACTATGGTCGTCACCTGACTATGCTTAAGGTTGTAAATTTACGCAATTTTAAATTTACTATGATCAAAATTCTAGAAACTCACACTAAAGTGAACCAAGAACAGAACTGTGCAGAAAGGAGAGAAAAGGGCAGAAGGGTGATAGCAAAAAGGGAGAAGTGGGAGAAACTTATATTTTTAATTTTCTTTTTCTTTTTGTTTCATACTTTAGTTGAGGTATAATTTACAGAGTTTTTTGTTTTTAAGATTTTATTTATTTATTTGACACAGAGAGATACAGAGAGAGAGAGGGAACACAGGCAGGGGAGTGGGAGAGGGAGAAGCAGGCTTCCTGCTGAGCAGGGAGAGCCCGATGTGTGGCTCAAACCCAGGACCCTGGGATCATGACCTGAGTTGAAGGCAGTCGCTTAATGACTGAGCCACCCAGGCGCCCCCCCCCTTTTTTTTTTTTTTTTTATAAATACTCACCTTACATGTGCAGTTCAAGGAATTTTTACAGAGGTTCCCCTGTAACACGCACTCAGATAAAAAGAATAATCGGGACTCTTGCTAGTCAATATCCACTAGGCCTGCCCATCACCCATGAGTAACCACTCTTCTGGTGTCCCCCACCATAAGTTATGTTTGCCTATTTTGAACTTCACAAAAATGGAAACCCACAGGATATAATCTATCTTTGGTCTCTTTTCTTTTGCTTGGCATAATGGTTTTTTTTTTTTTTTTTAATATTTTATTTATTTATTTGAGAGAGAGAATGAGATAGAGAGAGCATGAGACGGGGGAGAGTCAGAGGGAGAAGAAGACTCCCTGCCGAGCAGGGAGCCCGATGCGGGACTCGATCCCGGGACTCCAGGATCATGACCTGAGCCGAAGGCAGTCGCTTAACCAACTGAGCCACCCAGGCGCCCCTGGCATAATGTTTTTGAGATTCACCTGTGTTGTTGAATAAACCATCACTTTGCTCATTTTTATTGTGGTATAGCATTCCATTGTATGGGCACGTCTAGTTTGTGTATCTTTACTTCCATGGCTGAACATTTGGGTTGTCTCCAGTTTGAGGCTTTAATGGGGAGGGATTTATTGATATTTTAAAAAGAAGGCATATGTTTTCTCATGAATTTGATGTGTATAGCCAAACAGCAGTAGGATATCTGTGCTCTGTAGAATTAGGTTTCTAACACAACTGCGGCCAGTCAGGAATCTAGATGGACTTTTGCCATTTCACAGAGAACCCACACACACTATTTGCTGCTCCCCTGATTTTCTCTGTTGGAGGAGTCTCTCTCTTAGCAGAGGAGACAAGAGAACTCTAGGAAAGACAGATGGATGGAATCTTCTAGGCTCCAGAAGTCGTGTGTCATTCGTACAGAGGAAGAGCACATGTCCTAAGGAGAATATGCAGAGGACATTGTGGTGGTATGTGAAGTCTCCAATAAGACCCCTCAGTCATGTGGACGGTGAGCTTTTGGAGCAGAAAAACAGCTCTCCAGCAGATAATTCTATTACTTGCTTTCACCACTATTTTGGAGGACTGTGTCTAAAGACCTCAGATTTCACCCCAGCTCCTCTTTCTGACCAGGGACAAGCCACTTAGAATCTTACATTTTGATCCCTCATGTGGAAGATGGGAGCCTCCCGCCCCGCATCCTTTCTCTGCCACAGGAACTCTGTGCTTCCCAGTGCTCAAGCCAATCCCGCTCATTCTTCAGGGCTACCAGAAAGAGAAAGGTGAAAGCAATCCATGAACCATGAAACATCAACATATTGGGCATTATGGCAACTGTCACCTCCTGGTGTGTCCTCAGAGTCCGAGGTGGGACTGAGGGGAAGGCTGGGGAGGATGGAGGAATTGTCAGCACTAACCTGGCCACCCTGAGGGAGGACCCTCAGACTCAGAGTGCTGTTACCCTTATATGGACTCCTTATTTCCCAGGTCTCAACAATGAATATTCTGGCACTTTTTATTTCGTCTACAGCCCAAGTGCCATATGGCATCTCTCTGGCTCTTGATTACCTTGGAAGGATCTCTATGGGAGAGAAAGAATGAAAGAAATACCACCAGCCCTTATAGCATCCTCCAGCACCAACTGGAAATACACAGGATACATTCTTTGCTTATTCCTGTAAAAAATAATCTTTCCAAAAGATACTTCAGAAGGTCTTGAAACACATTTTTTTCCTTCCTTCTTTTACCCTTCTCCCTCAAGGCAGACCCTGCCTTGGTGATCCCCTCGTCTTTTGTATCTAAAGTCTTTATGACCCATTGACTTGCTCTCTGTTGAGACTGAAGGCAGCAGAGGGTCACCACCTAATTTCCACCAAAGCCAACTCACTCTCTTGCTTCTGTGACCAACAGATGGCAGTTGAGCCACTCTCTCCATGGTCACCATCTCTCTTCTGGGAGAGAAGTGTGTTCGGGCAATGCTTCCTCATAAGCATGTCTTCTACAAGCTTCCATTTTCCAAATAACCCATGGTTTTGATTCACTTAAATTACACAAATCCACTTTCAAATCCCCTATATGTAAAGTTGGCCTTAATTAGACCTATTATAGGGAAAGATTTCATTGGGGGAAACATGGTGTTTACCTAGGAACCATTTTACAAGCCATTCTTGTGGTTGCATGGGGAATACCTGGGACTCAGTCCAAGGCCAGCCCTGAAGGTCTGAATGGGACTCAGAATTGCCATCCAGCTCCTTTCAAAGACTTGGGAAGAAAGCCAGGAACTCTTTAACTAAATGCAAAAGGGTGTGATTTCCTGCTAGTTCCCAATGCTTGAGGGCTAAGGGCATTATGCAAGTAATGGTAAGCACAGAAAGGAGATTTACTAAGGAATGCTCTTAACATTTTACAAAATCAGGATGGGGGGGGAGCTGGGGGGAGGATGGTGCTCACTTGTTTAAGCATTTGCCTTTGGCTCAGGTCTTGATCTCAGGGTCCTGGGATCAAGCTCCGATCAAGCCCTGAGCCTGCTTCTCCCTCTCTCCCCTGCTCATGCTCTCTTGCTCTCTCTCTCAAATAAATATTTAAGAATATTTTTTATAAAATCTCCATCAGAGAGGAAGTATCTGTTCCCACAAATCATGATATAAAGCCTAAAGGCAAAGTGTTTAACATTCTAGGCAATGTTTTTGGAACATGTATTTAAATAGCTGATAGACTTATAACACAGTGGGGAAATATTTTCAAACACTATACTATTCAAAGACTTAAGTATTCTTTGAAAAGAGGGACTTCTATGATTTCTCTCATGTGAACTCATGTGTCGCTCTAAAGTCAGTATATCTAAGGTGCCTGGATGGCTTGGTGGGTTGTGTTCGACTCTTGATTTTGGCCCAGGTCATGTCAGGGTGGTGGGATCAAGCCCTGCTGCAGGCTCTGTGCTAGGCGTGGAGAGTGTTTAAGATTTGCTCTCTGTCCCTCCTCCCCTCCCCAAATAAATAAATAAATAATAAATAAAGTGCTTATGTCTGGTTTTTAACTAATACCATATTTCTTCAGTCATTTATTTCGTTTAATTGGGGTCATTTTAACATCTGAAGAGCTGTGAATAGTGTGACCAATCAAGTAGCACAAGTAGGAGGTGTGTGTCATATATACACTATATCCCCAAAGTTTTTAGTTAAATGTTTTGGTGGCATCTCTCATGTGAAAGATAGCCAATGATTGGTGAAATAATTCACCAGTGGGTGAATGATGGTCATCATTCATTCATTTTTTCATTTATTTTTAAAGATTTTAATTATTTACTTGATAGAGAGACAGCAAGAGAGGGAACACAAGCAGGGGGAGTGGGAGAGGGAGAAGCAGGCTTCCTGCAGAGCAAGGAGCCCGATGCGGGGCTCGATCCCAAGATCCTGGGATCATGACCTGAGCCGAAGGCAGACGCCCAATGACTGAGCCACCCAGGCACCCCAAGTCCTATCTATCTATCTATCTATCATCTATCTATCTATCTATCTATCTATCTATCTATCTATCTATCTATC
>NW_023270055.1:848664-853700 GCF_011800145.1 Mirounga leonina
ATCTATCTATCTATCTATCTATCTATCTATCTATCTATCTATCTATCTATCTATCATCAAGTAGTCTCTATGCCCAAGGTGGGGCTTGAACTCAGCACCCTGAGATCAAGAGTATCATGTTTTACCAGCTGAGCCAGCCAGTGCTCTGGGAGAATGATGGTTTAAGCATGATTTCGAAATTTAATCAAATAGGGCATTAGGAGGACTTAGAGGCTACCTGGGAGCTGACTGGACCACATATAGAGTTTGAGAAAAAAAGGCATTCCACAGTCCACAAAGGGCTTACCTATTGGGTGGGGTTCTGGGAGCAGTTATTTAAATTTGTATAAACAAGACCTATACTCCTAATACACATTTTAAAAAAATTACATTAACTGTTGTATTAATATCACCAAGAGAAGTATTTACCACCTCCATAACATGCATATAACTATAAGTGCTGAATGGGAAAGTAAATATGGGTTGAAAGTCTAAGAATGAATTAGAATATGCCCCAGCAATTCTACTCTAAGATATCAATCCAAGAAAAATAAAAATGCATTCATTCATAAATCGAAATGCAAATGTGTATAGTACCTTTTTCAGAATTGTCTCATTCTGGAAACAACCCAAAGCAAAAAACAAAACAAATAAACAAAAGCCTAACCAAACCAAAAACCAACCAAAAAAATTATCTTAAACATTCCTCAAAAAACACAAGTAGACTTGAACAGAGGAAAAGACATACCATGTTCTTGAATAAGGACACTCAATATTATAAATATGTAAATTATCCCTGAGTTAACTTATAAGCAGCACGATCCCAGTAAAAACACATTTATTTCCGATCTGGAGTAATACAAGTTGATTATAAAACTTATATATAAAAATAAGCAGAAACAACTAAGAAATAAAAAGGATGGGAAGAGAATAAGCATACCAATGGGCATATTTTATTTTATTGTCTGAAAAGTCTTGAAATTGTGAAGATCGTCGCATTGATCATACTTTGTTTGGAATTTGCCTTGCTACTGGGGTGCCTGGGTGGCTCAGTCAGTTTAAGTACCTGACTCCTGATCTCAGCTCAGGTTATGATTTCAGGGTTGTGAGATCGAGTCCCACATAGAGCCCTTCATGGAGTCCTTCATGGAATGCTACACTGGGGTCTGCTGGGCATGGAGCCCACTTAAGGATTCTCTCTTGCTCTCCCTCTGCCCCTCCTCCCTCTCACCCTCAATAAATAATTTTTAAAAAACCTAAAAAAAATTTTTTTTTTGCTTTGCTCCAGAAATAGTTTCTGTTGAAAAAATTTTCCCTTTGACATGTTCTCTGCTCATGCTTCTTCTTCAAAAAAAGGAACATGATTTCAGTAATGATTTGATTTTATTAAAAATGCTTTTTGGCAGAGGGTGGGATGGGGGAAGGGGAGTGCAGGGTGTACATGGTTGGCTCAGTCAGTAGAGCATGCAACTCTTGATCTCAGGGTGATGAGTTTGAGTCCAATATTGGGCACAGAGATTATTTTAAAAAATGCTTTTTTTCTTAAAGTTTAATCATAGGAACCATCAGTGAAATATGTTTAATAAAATGATTTTAAGCAGGGTGTATCTGTACTAATTAATAGTCGGTAGGCTTTTAGTTGGTAAAATTAATTTAAAAAATAAGCTGAAAATTATGAGAAGGGAGAGTGGTTTCTAGAATGTCCATAAAACAATAAATCAATTTTTGAAAACTGTCACTTATTTTGAAAATGAAATTCATGAATAAATTTCAAGAGATCTGTGAATCAGCGCAAAATTCTGTGTGTATGGGAATTATTTTGTGGACAATTCCCATTCGGTTAAGAACCACTGGTGTAAAAGATAATCAGATAGAGTAAAAATATGCTTTAATTTCACCATCTAATATTTGATGAATGTAGTTGTTAATTATTTTTTAAAAATTTTTAAAGATTTTATTTATTTATTTGACAGACACAGCGAGAGAGGGAACACAAGCAGGGGGAGTGGGAGAGGGAGAAGCAGGCTTCCTGCGGGGCAGGGAGCCTGATGTGGGGCTCGATCCCAGGACCCTGATCATGACCAAAGGCAGACGCTTAACAATTGAGCCACCCAGGCGCCTCTCTTGTTATATCCTTCTCCCTAGTACATTGTTCTTTAGGAAAATCACTTCCATTTAATTAATTTAATTGAAAAGGTAGAGTTGTTTGAAGTAAACAGGTTATGACTGCCTTCAATAAAGGGTTTTGCTTTGTTTTATTTAATCTCAAAATAATTCTGATAGACATGTCAAAGGCCACATGTCCGTGTGGCTCCATTGCCAAAGATGGGCCAGTCTGATCATAAAAGGAATAATGAATGCAGCTGAGGGAAACACTTTGAATATATAGATAGCCACAAGTTACTATTTAAAACATTGATGGGGGGCACCTGGGTGGCTCAGTCGTTAAGCGTCTGCCTTCAGTTCAGGTCATGATCCCAGCGTCCTGGGATCGAGCCCTGCATCTGGCTCCCTGCTCCACAGGAAGTCTGCTTTTCCCTCTCCCACTCCCCCTGCTTGTGTTCCCTCTCTCACTGTGTCTCTCTCTGTCAAATAAATAAACAAAATCTTAAAAAAATATACATTGATGAGACAATTAGGGAAATCTGAATATTGACTACATATTTGATTACATTATGAAATTACTCACTTTTCTTGGTGTGATAATGACAATGTGGTTTTAAGAAAAAGGAGTCCTTATCTTTTAGAGATGTGTATTGAACTATTTATGAATAAAATAATACACTGCTGGGCATTTACTACTAAATAATCCAAGGCTGGGGTTGATGAGAGTCAGTGAGCATAGGGGCGAAACACTATTGGGCACATAATGAGGATTCTTGAAGTTGAGATAATCATCTACTTTTGAATGCATCAAAAAATTTCCATAACAAAAACATGGAAACAATCTCATGAGTTCATACTCAAGAGTTGTTGATATGGAAAAAAAAAAAAGACAAAAATGAAAACTGATAGGGAAAACAATTGAAAAAATACATTGGCCAATGCCAAAACCATTGAGGCATTCTTCCTCCTCACTCTAGAAATTTAACAATTACAGGGAGAAAAATGAAGCATTTACCTTGCCTTTTATATATAAGCTAAATTTTAGAGAACCCAAGTAGCCATACTTGATGAAAGTTCTTTAAAAAAGCATCTTGGCTAATAAATCTGACAAGAATGTTCACATTAGAAAGTCACCACTTCTAATCCTTAGTGCAATAACTGGTTCACAGAAGGACCATCAAAAGGTGGAGGTTTGATGAAATTTACAAGAGAGGGGCACCTGGGTGGCTCAGTTGGTTAAGCATTTGCCTTCAGCTTAGGTCACGATCCCAGCGTCCTGGGATCAAGCCCCAAATTGGACTCCTTGCTCAATGGGCAGCCTGCTTCTCCTTCTGCCTGCCCCTCTCCCTGCTTGTGTTCTCTGACAAATAAAATCTTAAAAAAAAAAAAAAAGAAATTCGCAAGATGGTTCAGTTTTTTCTCTTCTGGATCGACCCATCAATCTTAACATCACTAAGAAGGAAAATTACTACATGCTACTTGCTATAATGCACTCAGGATAAGTACAGGGCATTGCCTTTGGAAATACTCTTCCACAAAGAGCTGACCTGGAATTTAATGAAGCCTTGAGACGTAACAAGTTTAATGGTGGGACAACTGACCCACTTTCTTCAGCAAATCAAAATTATTAAAATGAAAAAAAGGCAGGGGTGTGTGGCTGGGTCAGGTGGTAGAGCATGTGACTCTTGACATCAGGGTTTTAAGTTTGAGTCGCCTGTTGGGCATAGAGATTACTCAAAAATAAAATTAAAAACAAAAAGAAACAGGAAAAAAAGGAAAACGGGGTGTGGTAGGTGAAGTACTTTAAGATTTAAGAGGCAGAGTAGGCATCTTGTGTAGAAAAAATAAGCCATAGGATTATTGTTAAATTTTTTAAGGCATAAAATGGTTATGCAAGGAAATGTCCCAATTTTTAGACAGTAACACTGAAGTATATAAGGATGAAAGGACATGATGTCTGCTTTAAAATATTTTGAAAAAAAATAGGGGCGCTGGGTGGCTCAGTCGTTAAGCATCTGCATTAGGCTCAGGTCATGGTCCCAGGGTCCTGGGATTGAGCCCCGTGTCATCGGGCTCCCTGCTCGGTGGGAAGCCTGCGTCTCCCTCTCCCTCTCCCCCTGCTTGTATTCCCTCTCTCACTGTGTTTCTCTCTCTCTGTCAAATAAATAAATAAAATCCTAAAAAATATATATTTTGGAAAAAAATAGATGAAAGGGAGAAGGAGATATAAAGCTAATATGACAGAATCTTGGTAATTGCTGAGTCTGATAATGGGTGTGGATTTCTTATATTATTCTCTCCACTTGCACACATTTTGGAAAATTTTATATGCTAGAGCAATGTTATCACCATGACACAGGAAATAAAGTTGGTTGTTTTTAGCAGAAGTTTAAGAGGGAAATGTGAGAATCACAGAAAATCTTATTTTCATACACTAGGTTTCATACACTAGGTTTACAGTATTGATTATTTATCCAACAATAATTAAAATTCAGATCTGATAAGACCAACTGGCAGGTGAGGAAGATTTTTTTAAATGAAATTTCCTTAACTCAAATAATGAAACAGTGAATCAATGAACTAAAGACACAGAAGATAACAGAAAGAAACAGCCACTTTCTGCCCAAAACTACCTTTGTCATGGTCTTTAATCCTTGGAAATATTTAATAGAACATCCTGCTAATACTTCTCATTAACTCTTGGTAATCTTGGATTTGCAAAGCCAATATAACCAGGACTTTTACATCTCTGAAGTTTGAGGGTGCACTTGGTTCACCGTGGGGAGTTTGTAAGCGAGGAAAAGTAACGCACTTAACATCATCATGAAGGCAGCCAGACACGCCACCAGAAAGGCACTGCCAGTCTCCTGAGTATCTGGCTTGAAGGGTATAGCAAGAGATGGTGGGAAGGTAATACCCTCTTCATTCACCACGGAGTGGTAATTCCAGAC
>NW_023270056.1:0-21248 GCF_011800145.1 Mirounga leonina
TGAGTATTGGCTCCTTTTATTGAAAAATGGTGTTTAGATGCCAAGATCTAGGTGCTAGGTGTTCTAATAGAGTATCATTGCTGCAGGCCCTCTTACTGAACAAAGCTAAGGAATATATATGTATACGCTAAGCAACACATACTCTAAGGATAAAATGATGAAACTTTCTTTGAGGAGGGAATTGGCAATCTCCCCACACTCCCTTCCTTAGAGTGTCTCCTTGAAATCCTAATAGGCCCAAAAAGAGATCTGAACTTTTGCTTTTACAGTGCAAATTTGGGGACCTTCTGATATTTGGAACTGTAAACACATATCTCTAAAATTAACTTAGTAGACTTTCACAAGGAGACTATCATCAGGTGTGGCTCTTTGTCTCTTGAGGAGATAAGAGAAGTTATTCTTGTATCTGCCTTGCTAAAGAAATTTTGTGAACATCTGTCCAGGCTTTTTGTCACATTTTTTGATATCTTACATACATATAAATCTATTAATTCTTACTTAGAAATAGACTGTGTTCTCTTTTCTATATTTGTTCAGAGGGGTTTTTTGTTGGCAGGATTGTTTTATTTCCCCCCAACCACATGCACACACACACACACACATGTATCTGTGTTTCTGAATCTTTGTCTTAAAAAGAGGGGATGCTCTTGGATGCTTAAACATTGGTGAACAGGCACCAGTAAAAAAAGAATGCAGAAGAAAATGGATTTATAGATCTGGTGGCAGAGAATTAAGGAATTTTTCACTTTGGGCACCAATTATCTTTGAAAAGTAGAAAGTAGGTCATTTGTTGGGAGTACCTATAGAATTAGGAGGAGTGACGGTTTGAGGAAAGTAGAGGTTTATAAAATTAAAATATTTACTGCCAACAATGAGAAATAGAGTTGATTAAAAAACAAAGCATGCGTGGTTGCTGAGTAGTTTCTTGGATGAGTTCATATTGATGATTGCCCCTGTAATCTACTGTGGCTTAACAACTCACTCCAGAGCTGCCTCTGCTCTGATGCTCGCCAACTCTCCTGCACACCCCTCGGCCAGTGGTTCACTACCGCAGCTGCACATCAGATTAATCTGGGCATCTGTTAAGAAACAATGATCCCTGGGCCTCACCCCCAGAGATGCTGTTGTAACCCTTCCAGACTATGATGTTAGCATCCAGTATTTAAAAGCTCCCCAAGTGATTCTAAAGTGCCTGAAGGTGGAGAACTGCAGACCCAAATGTACTACTCACTTCTCCATTGCTTGCCACAAATAAACTGCTCATGCAAGTCATTTGTGAACACAATAGAGTTTACTGAAGATTGTAAATTGGGGGTTGAGTAAGCAAGCAAATTTAGTCAAATCGAATTTAATTCTGAGTTTTAAAATTTTCCTATGGCCACGCCAAGAACTGGACACATTCACTGGGCCTTCACCCAGCATCATCTTCAACTTCAAACCATTTCACTAGCTCCACTTTACCCTTCTACCCTCTCTTTTTGCCACTTCTTCCTAGTCTGCCTGACCGTGGGAAGTAAAACTTCTCACTCATATGCAGAGTGATTCAGCTCCTACTAACAATCTGGCATCCTCCACTTTCTTGCAGTATGAACTATAGCTATTCATCTCCTTTGAGAGTTTTTGCAAGGCAACATTCTTGCATGTTATCCAGTTTGTAGAACCAGGACAAAAGGTTGATACTGACTCCAAAGCTTCTAGGGCCCAGGAGTTTCTAAGGAATACATGGCAGATACAGTTTGCAGGATGAAGTAAGATATTTTGCTTTTTTCATTCACTCAGTAGTTCCTAATAGCCTGCCATAGGGTAGGCCAATGAAGGAAAAAAGACAGACAAATAGATACGTACAGTGTAAGCAGTACAATGGTTTAATAAACATAAGAGGTTGGGGGGAGAGAGGAGGTGAAGGAGCCCTAGGCAGGAAGAGCCCTGGGTTGCAAGTTGGTTTCCTGAGTCCAGGTTGATAGAATTGTAGAATTAGACCATCACAAGGGATGGTAGTGATCATCTGGTCTAATCATCCCCTTTTGTGGATTAGGTTATAGAAGTCTGCTGTGTAGGAATTGAACTGAATGGCAGAAGGTCCCATATCAAGTCAGTGGTAAGGATCAGGATTAAATTGGAATCTGGGTCCATTGGTTATGGGCCTAGTGATACTTTTCCCAATAGGTGAGTTTCTATGGGCCCTGTTACAGCAGAGGGTAGGCCAGCGTGAGTTGCTGAATCTGCACAGCTGACCCCTCTATCTGCGGGTGATTGCCTCAGCCTGTAGCCCTTGGCTGTGCACTTCCCTGGAGGCTCCACCCAAAGGGGACCTAGGAGGGAGAGGTTGATAGAGAATTTGGCTTTAGCATGAAGTGAGAGGAAGGGCACATACTGAAAACAGAGAAGAGAATGGGGCATCTGAAAGAACAACCACTCTAACAAATGCTAAATTTTTAAATTATAAAGCAAGTGTATCTCAGGCATATGGCACAACTTTGGAAAATTCCAGGAGAATGAACAAGAGCAAATAAGAATAGAAAAAGATGACTTTGAGACCTGTGTCTGAAGTAAGTGAAGAGACATTTGGGGGCATGGCAGGCAAGGAATACACATACCATTTAAGGAGAAAACTCAGACAAATTCACAATAGGCCTTTAAAAAAACCCAGTTTGTATGGGGTCAAGTGAGGGAGTGTAGATCATTTCACCACTCACTACGGTTAGAGTTGCTTAAACACAGACCAAATAGGGCAAAAACATGTTGTAATGAGGGGCCGTTGTACTCAGCAGTTCTCTCTTTTCCTTTTCACTTCCTACCACAAGGGACTAACAGAGAAATTCCCTCCATTCACTTAGTTTGACATTCCCCAATTTTCACATTTGTAATTATAACTCAGGAAACTTCTTTGCTTGGACAAAGATGTTCTTACATTAAACATAAAACTTTTCCCAAGCGTCCACTAGTTCACCCACTAAGCAATTTCTTCCTTACACACCAGAGGTCAGTATTGGCCTGTTAATTTACATGAGCTATTAGTTCCTATTTTCCCAGTTCATTAAAATGAGAAACAAAATACCACAGACCATTGTTATATTGGAATTTGGTATTAATTTCTTAAGAAAGTTTCTTTTGGGTGGAAATGCATATATCATGAATGACTTAAGAAAAAGAAGAAAAATTTAAAAAGGGGAAAAAAAGCCATGCAATGAAAGTGGCCTTTGTTCTTCAGGAAAGCATTCCTAACTCATTTTGGGCATTTTAATTAAGCAGCTTTTACATTATAGTTACTATTACATGTGAGAAATCTTTATAACTAGCAGTATTGACTTACATGCTGGAAGTCCACTGAAAGCATAACTACAGTGTTTAGATAGTGTTTAGAGCCCAGGAAGTAAGAATCCCATATAAATCTGCACACCTACAATAGTGTATCAGTTGTGAATGGCAAAGTTACAGAGAATTTGGACAAATAAGACAGGGGTCCAGCAGTATAATACTGACTGTAAATACTTCGAGAGTTTCAAAGATCTAATGGAAAGAAGAAAAAACCTAAAGGCAGATATAATAACTGTCTACAGATGTAATTAAAGGCTTTCCATAGGAAGGAAAAATAGATCGGCAAGGTTGCTTTAGTCGGCAAGGCACAGAATTGTAGACATCGGCATTGTGACTTCATACAAGTTAGAATTTTCTAAAAACTATAGCTGTTCCAACATTTTTGCCCGGGGTGCCATAGAAACAGTTCTGGCATTGAGTATCAGGGTAAACTAGATGAATGCCAAAATCTTGTACATTCTAAGGTTATAGGGGTATCTGATTGTGATGCCAAAGAGCAGACATTCTCATGGATTCCACAAATTCTAAGCCTCTTTCCAAGCATATATATTCTAGGTGGCACCTGCTTTAAAAAGCCTCCTGAATCCTCCAGAACAGTTTGCTCATCGTGGGTGCCTCTAATATTTTAACCGTATGCATTGGCTTTTGTCACCCTTTGAAACATATTGTACATTTTTGTATTATTTAGCTTTGTGTTTTTATGTCTTATCTGCAAAATAGATTACTCTTTTAGGAATACATGTTATTTTATCCTCTGTAATACTGAATATAATACGATGGAGTTAGTAGATACTCAGATAATATTTGTGAAGTGAACTGATTTCTCTATCTATAAACTAGTGAATAAAAACCACCCACTTTTCCTGCCTCCCTGAGTAGTTTTGAGGCTCAAATGAGATAATGTGTCTGAAAGCACTTTGAAGAGTATAAAGTGCAATACAAATGTAAGGCATTATTATTTCAGAGCGGGTTCTCTCAGTTATAACCTTCCATGTCAGCTTGAACATAATGGCAACCAAGGAACATTTTTTAAAACTTAATCTGAAAAGAGACTTGTCCCTTCTGGGCACAAATTATAAGACTCCCGGAAAAAAAAAATGTTTGTGCATATTTCTTTTTGTTTGTTTCTAAATAGCAAAACGAGCTATGGTCTTTCAGGGAAAATGTTGCTCTGATAGAAGTAATTCACTATGTAGAAAATGCCCTTGTGTACTTCCAGGAAGGAACTGCAAACAAACGAGCTATTTTGTCTTCTCAAGCAAAGGGACTTACTGGGCGTGGGTAGCAGCTGTTCAAGTCCATCTGGTCAAGAATTCACTAAGATCATAATGTGAAAGTAGCTCAAATGCAGATTTGCATGACAGCCTGCAAATGTTCCTTTGGAGACAAAATGGTTTCTCAGGCCAATAATCTGCGGTTCTAAAAGTCTCTAAATACGGGTTTATCGAATAATTCATAATAGCTTTAAGAAACTATTATGGCACACTGGGAAAGTCATCCATCTAGCAAGGCATAGTTGTTCTGTTGGCCTGTACACATTTGTTTACAGTTGGCCTTGATCATATCACAATTTTATAAATAGTTTATTTTTTAGAACAAATTTTCTAGACAAAATATTATGAGCAAATAGAGGGTGCGGCGAGATTTTCGAAACATCTTATTAGCTTTGAAATGATATTTCATTTATTTATTTTTTAATTTTTCTTTATTTACTTGAGGGAGAGAGAGCACGAGCGGGGTGAGAGGCAGAGGAAGAAACAGACTCCCTGCCAAGCGGGGAGCCTAATGTGGGGCTTGATCCTGGGACTCCGGGATCATGACCTGAGCCGAAGGCAGACGCTTAACAGACTGAGCCACCCAGGCGCCCCTGAAATGATATTTTAAAACTGAATAAGACAATAAGATACCTGCTGATAAATAAGCGGGGGAAAAATAATTAACTGGAAGCTCATAAAAGCTTCTCAGCAAATAAACAAATGAGAAGGCAATAAATGATAGAACTATAATCTATAATCTACCTTAATGGTATATTTACATAGCTTCTTAAAATAGTTTTATCACTTTAACATGCTTTTTTTTTTTCTCTCTCTTTTTTTTTAAAGATTTTATTTATTTATTTGACAGAGAGAGACAAGGAGAGAGGGAACACAAGCAGGGGGAGTGGGAGAGGGAGAAGCAGGCTTCCTGCGGAGCCGGGAGCCGGATGCGGGGCTCCATCCGAGGACCCTAGGATCATGACCTGAGCCAAGGCAGATGCTCAAAGACTGAGACACCCAGGTGCCCCAACATGCTTTTTCTTATTAGAATATGTGAAAAACGTTGTGAGGAGGAATGTGTATGTTTTATAAATGAGTGCACTGACTTTAAAAGTGGGTAAGTGACTGATTCTGCATCTCCCTCTCAAAAGCATGACGGAAATTAACACCGTGAATCGTTACTTGTGCACGGAGCTGGCGCTCTAGTCCTATTTGCTTCAGGTCCCTGCAGTACCCTATGCTGACAACACTGCCTCTGAGCCTTCTTCTTACCTTGTTTTTTTCTACCTTCTCTAGGCCAAACATCTGCCTCTTCTCTTCAGAATCCTCATGAAATTTCAGGAACATTGATGAATAGGGAAGTTATTTCCAGGCTTGTTTCAGAATTATCCTCCAGTGGGCTAGGGCTGGTTTAGAATTGGGGGAGAGAAGCAAGAGGGCTTGGCAAAATGTCTATTAGTTCTAGAGTTAAGGCTAGAGGTACCAGGGCAATCTCACATTTCCCTAGGATGTCCCAAGGAATCTCTGTTATGTCCATATCAGGTCCAGATATCATTCCACCAGCCAAAGGCCATGGGCAGCCTCGACAACTCAGAGTAAAGAACGTTTTAGCAGTTCTTGGGCAGTTGCTAGTCATTCATGGAGTTCCAGGGACCGCTCAGCTGTCTCTTCAATAGTTTAGGAGGCAGGAGGGGCACCTTAGTGGCCATTTCCCCCAGAAACACAAACTCAAGGCAACTCTGCCACTTAGGGGTTAATGCTGACTTTTGAAAGTTATAGTAGGTTTATCACCAGAGTCTCCTTCTACCTGTTCCAACAAGCACTGCAACTGACTCATAAAGCTTTCATCCCTTCAGGATATCCAGCTCTAGTTAATCTGGGAAGATGAAATGGAACAGGCTGACACTTGATTCAAAGGTCTGGACAATGAACTGGTGGAACTTACAACCCCCATACTATAGTTATCATGGTTCAATCATGGTAGATTGCCTGGGGACGAGGGAGCTGGAGCCAGGTTCAGAGGCTATCTATTATAAAGGCTCCTATTGACTTCTTAGGGCCAGAAGACACACATCATTAGTATCTGGGAGGTAAAAGTTCTAGACACCCCGGGCCAGAGTGAATATCTGGGTCTGACTCACAATCCTCATCAGGGACCTCTGGGTGGCACACGTTAGGTTTTGAGCAAGCATTAGTAGAAGAGATGTTTATGGAAGGACAATTGTCTGACCTAAGGTACTATATCTCAGAGAGAAAGGTTCTTAAGAACTTACTGTTAAAGAATTGTATTTCAGTTGTTTGCTTGTCTTTTCTGTCATCCAGAATGAGTTTTTTCAAAAGAGAAAATGTGCCTTGTTTATGCTCATCTCCCCAGTGGCCAATATAGTTCCAGGCATCCAATAAGCATTCAGTGTTTTCAAAATGAACAAACCAGGTAAGTCCCGTTACTTATTGCCATATGGCTTGGGTGAGAAAGGGCTGGAATTTGGTAAAGGACTCAATCACTGAATAGGATCTGGGTGAATGGATCCCATCACAAATGTGAATAAAAACCAAAGCAGCAAGTCCAGTACAACAGAGTGATATCAGATTCTACTCCAGATAAGTAGATATCAGCAAAGCGTTAAAATGAAATGTTGGCCTTTCCAAACTGTTGGATGGAATATGAGACAATTCATTCTTATAGGAAGGATAGCAAATTGAAACAAGAGGTATCTGTCATTATAAAGGAGGGTCCAAACTAATGGGCCAGGATCCAGGACTGGGATATCCCTTTATGAGAAGGGCAATAGCAGATAACAAAAGAGAACCTCAAAAACAGGGATCATGCTGAAGCTTGGTCATCAAACGGGCAAATAAGGCAAATAGGAATTCAGAACAGGGGCACCTGGGTGGCTAAGTCAGTTAAGCCAACTCTTGATTTCGGCTCACGTCACGATCTCAGGGTTGTGAGATGGAGCCCAGCGTCACCTCCTGGCTGGGCATGGAGCCTGCTTAAGATTCTCCCTCTCCCTCTGCTTCTGCCCCTCCACCCCCACCCTCCCCCCTGGCTCATGAGCTCACTCTCTCATTCTAAAAAAAAAAAAAAAAAGACTTCAGAACAGACTCAAATCCATTTACTAGAACTAAGGTATGACATCAGAGCAAAGGCAAAATAAACAGAATCAACCACAGTTTCTAGACATGCAGCCATGTAAAACTCCCCAGCAACAACTCAGGATTAGTGCTGAGAGTCAAGACAGTGGTGAAATTGTGGGAGGGCTTTAGGCGGCCACAGTTCAGGAAGGTAGAGACTTTCAGAGCCTGGAAACCATGCCTGGGCTAACATTTGCAATAGTGGGTTTGATTTGGGATGTTCATTCTAACAAACAGCACTTTAATTAACTGACATATTTCAGGATGTTTGTAAGAACTAATTTCCTTGGAAATGATTTTTTAAACACTCATTATAGAAATTTTTTTTGCTGTGTACATTTTAGAAAAAGGTATATTATTTATAAAAGTTGGGATTGTTGAACTATTAGACAAAGCAGAGAGAAAAAAACCTTTACAAAGTGCCTTCTCCAGCTACTCCTTACAGATGTATTCTTAAAATAATTACTTGACATATTTCTATGTACATCTTTAGTTTAATATCTTACCTAATTGCCCAACAAACTAATTCAATGTTGTTTGTGATGCATTAAATGAACAAAAGATAAACTGGGTAATAGAGAATGCAGAGAGCCTAGTGGCCCATGAAATCACTGGATTTGCAAAGTGATTTTCTTTTCAGTGCTGTGCTCTATCTGAGAACAAAATCTGTTGGCAAAGCACTTTAGTGGCAACCAATGGATTAGAATATAGAGACATTAGGCATGCCACACGGGGTCAAACCAATGGTCCATCCAGGATAGCTTATTATAGAGGCAACATGAGATGTTTTTTTGGAGATCAAGGCTGTCTGATGTGGTATCAGTTTATAACAAAGGAAGCATTTAATATATCTTCCTAAAATTTCTTAGTGAACTGACATGTAACTGTAATCCACCATATTATCCGAATTCCTGGATTTTTTTTTTTTTCAGCAGCTCTCAGTCCTTGTGTTACAAGCTCCATAGTTGTAATGTCTGATATGTGAAAAGTAACATTCTCCTTTTCTTACTTGTAAACTTCCAGATATTTCCAATATTTCCTAAAATCTTTCAGTAGTCTTACTGATATTTCAAACCATCCCCATCTCACTTTGCTGTGTAGCAGTTCTCCGTGTGTGGTTCCCAGAGCAGCAGTGTGAGCTGGGAAATGGTTAGAAATGCAAAGTCTCGGGTCCCACCCTGGACCTACTGAATCAGAAAATCTCTATTTTCAAAAGCCCTCCATATGATTACAAGGTATACTCGCAATTGAGAACTATTGCTATACATACAGTACGTTTATCCACCTACCCTCTGGCAAAAACATATCATTGCATTTACCTTTTAGTTTGATGGTTACTTATCTCGGTAACTTTGGATTCTAATTCAGTTGGAAACAAAAACAGAATTTTATATACTGAAATACCAAATGGAAGTGAAGAAGGAGAAAATATTGGTAGTAAAATCAAGAACTATAAAGCAGTTTGGGGTCATTTAGTTCAGGGGCAGTCACTATACCTCAAAACCTAAGAAGCATTACATTTTATTTATTTTATTTTTATTTTTTAAAGATTTATTTATTTGAGAGAGAGAGAGAGAAAGTGGGGGATGGCAGGGCAGAGGAAGAGAGGAGAGAGAGAGAGAGTCTCCAGCAGACACCTTGCTGAGTGCAGAGCCTGCTGCAGGGCTCCATCCCAGGACCTGGAGATCATGACCTGAGCCAAAATCAAGAATTAGATGTTTAACTGCCTGAGCCACCCAGGCGCCCCAGCATTACATTTTAAAAACGTAGCCCCAAAGTGAATGATTTCCAGTGATGATCTTTAGTCATAAAGAGATTAACTCACATTTATTATATCTAAATTTCTCTGATCAAAGAATAAATTATGAAAGCATTTTGGATACATTTTCATCATAATGAAAATAATAAATATGTTTCAAAAATAATGGGGCAAACGATACATATGAAATATTTACTTATTTGAATACCTGAAGATGCTAGAAGCACATGTCATTATAATCCTCTATTTGTCTTCTTTGAAACATAAAAAGTGGTGTCCATTATCACTTTTTTTTTTCAGTTCTTTGTGGTAAAATACATATAAAATCTATTACCCATTTTTAAATACACAGTTCAGTGGCATTAAACACATTCATATGTTGTGCAACCATCACCACCATCCATCTCCATAAAATTTTCAGCTTGTAAAACTGGAAACTCTATAGCCATTAAACAATAACTCCCCATGCTCCTAAGCCCCAGGTTCTGGCAACTACCATTCCACCTTTTGTCTCCATGACTTTGACTGCTCTAAGTGGAATCATATAGTATATATCTTTTTGTGATTGGTTTATTTCACTTAATGTTCTTTTTTTTTTTTTTTAAGATTTTTATTTATTTGACAGAGAGAGACACAGCGAGAGAGGGAACACAAGCAGGGGGAGTGGGAGAGGGAGAAGCAGGCTTCCCGCTGAGCAGGTAGCCCAACGCGGGGCTCGATCCCAGGAACCTGCGATCACAACCTGAGCCGAAGGCAGATGCTTAACGACTGAGCCACCCAGGGGCCCCTCACTTAATGTTCTTAACGCCCATCTATGGCATAACATATTGAAGAATTTAGTTCCGTTTTAAGGATGATTAATATTCCTTTGTAGGTATATACCATATTTTGTTTATCCATTTATCCATCAGTATTCACAGAGGCTTTCATGTATTAGCTATTGTGAATAATGTTGCTGTGAACATGGATATACAAATATCTCCTTGACACCTGCTTTCAATTCGGTGTATATACCCAACAGTGGAATTACAAGATCATATGGTAATTCCATTTTTAATTATTTGAGGAACTGCCGTGCCGTTTTCCATAGTGACTGTGCTATTTTACGTTTCCACCAATAGTATACAAGGGTTCCAGTTTCTCCACATCCTAGCAGTGCTTCTTGTCTGTTTTTTTGACAGTAGCCATCCTAATTGGTGAGGTGGTATCTCATTGTAGTTTTTATTTGCTTACCTTAATGATTGGGGATGTGGAGCTTCTTTTCATGTGCTTATTGGTCATTTGTTTATTTTCTTTAGAGAAATGTCTGTTCAAATACTATGCCCATTTTTGAATCAGGTTGTTTGTTTTATTGTTGTTGAGTTTTAAGGGTTCTCTACATATTATGAATACCAATCTCTTATGAGATACATAATTTGCAAATATCTCCTCCCATTCTGTAGGTTTCCTTTGTTCTCCATTAATAGGGTATTTTGATGTACACGATTTTAAATTTTTCTTGAAGTCCAATTTGTCTGTTTTTTTCTTTTGTTACCTGCGCCTTTGGTTCATATTCAAGAAGTCATTGCCAAATCCAATGTAAATCTTTTGTAATTTTTTTTTCTTCTAAAAGTTTTATGGTTGCAGGTCTTACATTTAGATATTTGATTCATTTTTACTTAATTTTTATATATGGTGTTAGATAAGGATCCAACTTCATTCTTTTGCATGTAGATATCCATTTTTCCCAGCACCATTTGTTAAAAATTTGACTGCCCTTTTATATGTAAGGATTTATTTCTGGGCTCTCTATTCTCTTCTATTGGTCTATATGCCTGTCTTTATGCATGTATCCCACTGTTTTGAATACTGCAGCTTTGAAGGTAAGTTTTGAAATCAGGAACTGTGAGTCTTCCAGTTTTATTCTTTTGCAAAATTGTTTTGGCTATTGGAGGTACAATAACATTCCACATGAATTTTAGAACAGGTTTTTCTATTCCTGCAAAAAAAAATGTCATTAGGAATTTGATAAAGTTTGCATTGAACCTCTAGATTGCTTTGCCTAGTATTGACATTTTAACAATATAAAGTTTGCCAATCCATGAACTTGGGATGTGTTTCCATTTATTTATGTTTCTTTGTGGTAAAATAGATATAGGGGATTAAGAGTACACCTATTGTGATGAGCACTGAGTGATGTATAGAGTTGTTGAATCATTATATTGTATATCTGAAATTAATATAAACACTACATATTAATTACACTTCAATATTTGTGTCTTCTTTAATTTCATTTAACAATGTTTTGTAGTTTTAATTGTCCAAGTCTTTCACCTTCTTGGTTAATTCCTAGGTATTTTATTATTTTTGATGCTATTGTTATTGAAATTGTATTTGTAATTTCATTTTCAGATTTTTCATTGTTAGTATACAAAAATACAACTGATTTTTGTGCATTGGATGTATCCTGCAATTTTACCAAATGTATTTATTCTAACAATTTTTGTGACATTTTTAGGGGTTTCTCCATATAAGATCGTATCACCTGTGAACAGAGATAATTTTACTTCTTCCTTTCCAATTTGGAAACCTTTTATTTCCTTTGCTTTCCTAATTGCTCTAGCTTGAACTTTGATTACTATGTCAAATAGAAGTGGTAAAAGCAGGGGCTCCTGGGTGTCTCGGTTAAGTGTCTGACCCTTGCTTTCAGCTCAGGTCATGGTCTCAGGGTTGTGAAATCAAGCCCCATGTTGGGCTCCACACTGGGCATGGAGCCTGCTTAAGATTCTCTCTCTTCCTTTCCCTCTGCATACCTTACCCCCAACTCGTGCATGTGCTCTCTTAAAAAAAAAAAAAAAAGTGGTGAGTGAAAGCAGGCATACTTGCCTAGTTCCTGACCTTAGAGAAAGAAGACCTTTTCAGTTTTTCATCATTGAGTTTTTGTTCACTGTGCATTTTTCATATATAGCTTTTATTATATTGAGGTAGTTTCCTCACACTGCTAGTATTTTTTTCAGTGTTTTTATCATGAAAGGATGTTGAATTTTGTCAAAGGCTTTTTCTGCATCAAATGAGATGATCATGTGGTTTTTGTCCTTCATTCTGTTAATGTGATATATTACACTGATGTTCACATGTTGAACCATCCTTGCGTTCAGGAATAATTCCATTTGTATAATCATTTTAATATGCTGCTGAATTGGGTTTGCTAGTATTTCACTGAGAATTTTTGCATAAATGTTCATAAAAGATACTGGTCTGTAGTTTTCCTTTCTTGTAGGGTCTTCATCTGGCTTTGGTATCAGGGTAATACTGGCCTCCTAGAATGAGTTAGGATGTGTTTCCTCCTCTTCCATTTTTTTTTTTTTTTTTTTTTGGAAAAGTTTGAGAAGGCTTGGTATTAGTTCTTTAACTGTTTGGTAGAATTCACCAGCAAAGCCAGTGGGAACAGAGCTTTTCTTTGTTGGGAGGTTTTTAATTACTGATTCGATCTTGATGTAATCTCCTTACTATTTATAAATCTATTAAGATTTTCTACTTATTCAGGAGCTTGTCTTGGTAGGTGTTATATTTATAGTAGTTTATATATTTCATCTAGGTTATCCAATTTGTTGGTGCACAATCATTCACAGTACTCTCTTATAATCCTTTTTTATTTCTATAGAATCAGTAATAATGTCCCCACTTTCATTTTTGATTTTAGTAATTTCAATCTTCTCTTTTTTTTTTTTCTTAGTCCATCTAGTTAAAGGTTTGTCAATTTTGCTGATCTCTTTGAAGAACCAACTTTTGGTTTCATTCATTTTCTCTCTTGTTTTTCTTTTCTCTATTTCATTTATCTCTGATCTAATCTTCATTATTTCCTTCTTTCTGTTAGTTTTGGGTTTAGTTTGTTCTTTTTCTAGTTCATTAAGTTCTAAAGTTAGGTTGTGTATTTGAGACCTTTTTTTTTTTTTTAAGATTTTATTTATTTGACAGAGAGAGACACAGTGAGAGAGGAAACACAAGCAGGGCAAGCGGGAGAGGGAGAAGCAGGCTTCCCGCGGAGCAGGGAGTCCAATGCAGGGCTCGATCCCAGGACTCCAGGATCATGACCTGAGCCGAAGGCAGATGCTTAATGACTGAGCCACCCAGGCACCCCTGTTTTTGTTTTTTAATGTAAGGATTTATAGCTATATATTTTCCCCTTAGCTCCACTTTGGGTGCTACGTGTAAGTTTTGGTATGTGGTATTTTCATTTTCATTTGTGTGTAACTATTTTCTGATTTTCTTCGTGATTTCTTCTTTGATTCACTGGTTGTTTAAAGGTATATTGTTTAATTTCTACTACTTGGTGAAAATTCCAGTTTTTCTTCTGTTATTTATTTCTAACTTTATTATGTTGTGGTCAAAGAAGATATCCTTTATGATATCAATCTTTTGAAGTCTAATGAGACTTAACTTGTGACCTAACATATAGTCTATCCCAGTGCACTTAAGAGGAATGTGTATGCTGTTGTTGTTAGTTAGAGTATCCTGTACATGTCTGTTAGATCTAGTTGATCTATCATGTTGTTTAAAGTCCTCTCTATCCATACTTTTGTCTGGTTGTTCTATCCATTGTTGTGAGTGGGATTTTATTGTAGAACCACCTATTTCTTACTTCTGTTTTTCTAATTTTTGCTTCATATATTTTGTTGGTCTTTCATTAGTATGTAAATGCTTATAATTGTTATATCTTCTTGCTGTATTGGCCCTTTTATTAATATATAATGTGCTTCTTCGTCCCTTGTAATCTTTTTTCATGTAAGGTCTATTTTGTTTAATATTAGGATAGCTATCTCTCCTCTTTTTGTTATTTTCATGAAATATCTTTTCCATCCTTTTACTTTCAATCTATGTGTGTCGTTGGGTCTCAAGTGAGTCTTTCATATACAGCATACAGTTGGACTTTGTGTTTGTTTGTTTGCTTTTTAAGATTTATTTATTTATATTGAGAGAAAGAGAGTGTGTGGCGGGGGGAGGCAGAGGGAGAGAATTCTCAAGCAGACTCCCTGCTAAGTGCCGAGCATGATGTGGGGCTCTACACAGGGCTTGATCTCATGAGATCATGACCTGAGATGAAACCAAGAGTCAGAAGCTTAACCAACTGAGCCACCCAGGTGCCCCTGTTTGTTTTGTTTTGTTTTAAGATTTTATTTATTTATTTGTCAGAGAGAGAGAGAGATTGAGAGCACAAGCGGGGGAGTGGCAGGCAAAGGGAGAAGCAAGCTCCCTGCTGAGCAAGAAGCCTGAGTTGGGACTGGATCCCAGGACCCTAGGATCATGACCCGAGCCAAAGGCAAATTTTTAACTGACTGAGCCCACCCAGACACCCCTGTTTGTTTTTAATTTAAGTACAATTGAAACACAATGTTACATTAGTTTCAGGTATACAATTTAGAGATTTGACAAGTTTATACATCATGCTATGCTCACAAGTACAGCTACCATCTGTCCCATTGCATCGCTATTACATTGACTGTATTCCTTACACTCTGCCTTCAATTCCCATGACTCACTCATTCCATAACTGGAGGCCTGTATCTCCCTTTCCCGCTACCCATTTTGCCCAACCTCTTACTCCCCTCCCCTCTGGCAACCATCAGTTTGTTCTGTGTATTTATAATTCCAGTTCTGCTTTTTGTTTATTTTTTTTAGATCTCATATATGAGTGGACTATGTGTTTTTAAGCCATCTGTCAATTTTTATCTTTTGGTTGAAGAGCTTAATCTACTTACATTTAAAGTAATTACTGATAAGGAGGGATTTAATTCTGTCATTTTTCTATTTGTTTTCTATATGTCTAATAGCTTTTTTTTGTCTCTCATTTCCTACATTACTGTTTCTTTCATATTTAGTTGATTTTTTATAGTGAAATGTTTCAGTTCCTTTCTCATTTCTTTTTGTGTATCTTCTATAGCTATTTGCTTTGTGGTTACTTCCTTTAATTTTTTGTGGGGATTACATTCAAAGTCTTAAAATTGTAACACTATAATTTGGATTTATACCAGGTTAATTTCAATACCATATAAAAACTCTGTTCCTTTACAGCTCTGTTCCTACACTTTTTTGTTGATGTCTCCAAAATTACATCTTTGTATGTTGTGTATCCACAAAACATAAACTAATAATTCTTTTAACTGCATATATCTCTTAAATTACATGGAAAATGAAATTGGAGTTACAAACCAAAGTTATAGTAATACTAGCTTTTAGACTAATAACTTTTTTTTAATGTATTAGTCTCTTAAATCATGCAGAAAACAAAAACTCCAGTTTTAAACTAATGTTACAATAACACAGATTTTTATAATTGCCCATGTATTACCTTTGTTGGGACCTATTTCTCCATATGGCTTTGAGTTACTGTCAAGTGTCCTTTAGTTTTACCCTGCAGGATGGTCTTGAGAACTTTTTGCAAGGCAGGTCTAATGGTAATGAACCCCCTCAACCTTTGTATCTAGGGTGTTTTAATTTATCCCTCACTTTTGAAGGAGAGTTTCACTGGATATAGGATTCTTGGTTGATAGCTTTTTTATTTCTCTTAGCACTTTGACTATATTGGCCCACTGACTTCTGGCCTCCAAAGGTTCTAATGAGAAATCTGCTGATAATCTTATTGAGGATTCCTTGTATGTGATGATTTATTTCTTTCTTCCTTCTTTTAAGATTTACTCTTAGGGGCGCCTGGGTGGCTCAGATGGTTAAGCTTGTGCCTTCGGCTCAGGTCATGATCTCAGGGTCCTGGGATCGAGTCCCGCATCGGGCTCCCTGCTCCTTGGGAGCCTGCTTCTCCCTCTGCCTTTCTCTCTCACTCTGTCTCTCATGAATAAATAAATAAAATTAAAAAAAAAAAAAAGATTTACTCTTAGTCTTTCAAAAGTTTGATTATAATGTGTTTCTGTATGCATCTCTTTGAGTTCATATAACTTGGAGTTTGTTGAGCTTCTTGGGTGTTTATGTTCATACTTTTATCACATTTGGGAAGTTTTTAGCCATTACTTCTTCAAATATTCTCCCTGCCCCTTTCTCTCTTTCTTCTCTTCTGGAATTCCCGCAATGCATATGTTGTTCTGTTTGATGGTGTCTCACAGTCCCTTAGGCCCTGTTCACTTCAATCTTTCTTCTCTGTTCCTCAGACTCAATAATTTCTATTGTCCCATCTTCAAGTTCACTGATTCTTTCTTCTGTCTGCTCACATATGCCCTTGAGTCCATGTAGTACATTTTTTATTTCAGTTATTGTATTTTTCAGTTCTAGAATTCTTTTAGCTTTCTTTTAGATTTTCTCTTTATTGATATTTCCATTTTGTTTATGCATCATTTTTTAACTTTCTCCACATCTTCCTTTAGTTCTTTTTTTTTTTTTTTAAGTCTTTGCCTAGTATATCTTCCATGAGGTCTTTTTTAGGGATAGTTTCTATTTTTTCCATTGAATGGGTCATATTTTCCTGTTTCTTTGTATGCCTTGTGATTTGTGATTGTTGTTGTTGTTGAAAGCTGTTTTTTTGAATCTAATAATGTGGTAACCCTGAACATAGGGTACTCCCCTCCAGAATTTGCTGGGTTTTGTTATTGTTATTGTTTTTGTTTTTCTGATTAATGTAGGCTTTCTCTGTACTGAGGATCAACCTGAGGTATAAATTTAAGGTCATTCCTGAGCCTTTCCCTGGACATGTGTGGTCATTTTCTGATCTGAGTATATGAAGTTGCTTTTGAATATCCTAGTTTTTAATGTCTGGCTCCCAAAAGGGGAAAATTAAAAGAAAAATGAAGGGGGAGAGAGCATTAGCCTTTTAAATGTCCTGAAAGTCACTTCTGCGGGAGACAGAGGGGCTTACAACAATGAGGTACCTTAAAAAACAGTGGGTGCCTACTTCTATTTTTTTTAATTAATTAAAAAAGTTTTTTATTAACATATAATGTATTATTTGTTTCAGGGATACTGCTCTGTGATTCATCCGTCTTACACAATTCACAGCATTCACCATAGTACCTACCCTCTCCAATGTCCATCACCCAGCCACCCCATCCCTCCCACGCCCCTCCACTCCAGCAACCCTCAGTTTGTTTCCTGAGATTAAGAGTCTCTTATGGTTTGTCTCCCTCTCTGGTTTCATCTTGTTTCATTTTTCCCTCCCTTCCCCTATGATCCTCTGTCTTGTTTCTCAAATTCCTCATATCAGTGAGATCATATGATACTTATCTTTCTCTGATTGACTTATTTCTCTCAGCATAATACCCTCTAGTTCCATCCACACTGTTGCAAATGGCAAAATTTCATTTTTTGATGGCTGCATAATATTCCAGTGTGTGTATGTATATGTATATATATACCACATCTTCTTTATCCATTCATCTGTTGATGGACATCTTGGCTCTTTCCATAGTTTGGCTATTGTGGACATTGCTGCTATAAACACTGGGGTGCATGTGTCCCTTCAGATCACTACATTTGTATCTTTGGGGTAAATACCCAGTAGTGCAATTGCTGGGTCATAGGACAGCTCTATTTTCAACTTTTTGAGGAACCTCCATACTGTTTTCCAGAGTGGCTGCACCAGCTTGCATTCCCATCAACAGTGTACAAGGGTCCCCTTTCTCCGCATCCTTGCCAACCTCTGTCATTTCCTGACTTGTTATTTTTAGCCATTCTGACTGGTGTGGGGTGGTATCTCATTGAGGTTTTGATTTGTATTTCCCTAATTCTGAGTGATGTTGAGCACAGGGTGCCTACTTCTTTACCTATACTTCTGTGATCTGAACCAGCAATTAGTGATCAGGGCACAGATTCCCAATAGTTGGAGGACAGGGTCCTTTTTTTCTACCCTGGATCCCACCAGCTGTGTACAAACTGTTCCAAGAACACTGTGCCCTGCTGCTCACCACATGGCTGTGGGTGAGAACAGGTAGGTGCTACTGTGCAAAGAGCTAAAATTGATAATCAACAGCTACTTACCATCCAAACATTTCCCTGGAGATTTAAGCCTTCAATAGACTCCAGAGTTCCAAAATAGTTACATCAGATTCTGCCAGTACAATTGTTTCGAGGTGACAGATGGTGGAGGTGGTGTCTAGGGAGATGCTTCCTACTCTACCATCCTCCTGTCCATTAGCTTTAAACATGTTACAACTGAGGCATAGCACAAGGCATAGGACAACATATTCCAGCTTAAGAAACCAATGATTTTGGGTCAAATTTCACAATAACAGGGTACCTGGGTGGCTCACTCAGCTAAGCATCTTACTTTGTCTTGGGTCATGATCCCAGGGTCCTGGGATCAAACCCTAAGTCAGGCTTCCTGCTCCGCAGGGACCTGCTTCTCCCTCTCCCTCTGCTGCTCCCCCTGCTTGTGCTTTCTCACTCTGTCAAATAAATAAATAAAATCTTTAAAAAAAAGAAAAGATTCATAATAACATTGTCTTATATGTTTGGTCATCGTGGTGGCAATTTTTTGAGAGAGAGAGAGTGGGGTAGGGGCAGAGGGAGAGAATCTCAAGCAGACTCCATGCTGAGTGTGGAGCTGGATGTGGGGCTCCATCCCAGGACCCTGAGATCATGGCCTGAGCCAAAATCAAGAGTTGGACACTTAACTGACTGAGCCACCCAGGTCCCCCCATGGTGGCAATTTTTTACATATGAAAACTTTTACTTTGTAAGCCCAAACACTAATTTCATAACATTTGACTTATTCTGAAATATAGCTCTAGTACCAGGAAAAGTTTGATTTCATGTTCAGTGGATATTTGTTGAAGGAGAGAATGTATGCCTCTGTTCTGTTAAGTCTTCCTGGAGTCATGCTGACCAGTAGAGCATGCAAATCCCAGACTAACTGCATCACAGGTGGAAGCAGTGACAAAAAGAATATCTCCCCAAGTTCTCATCCTTGCAGAGCCAGATTACTCAATCAGTCAAGTAAGGAATTTGGTGTAAAACATCGTTAAATTTAGTGGGGAAAAAAGTTTTAATTTTCTCGTATTCTTTGTCACCTACTGTCTGACATGTTTTTATCCACTCAGTTGTTCTTCTCTGGATTTCAAATAGGATTTCTAATAATAAACATGAACCAGTTCCATCATCAGACCATGTTCTTTACATTTCTGTCCTTTATAATTATATATTAGTCTTTGAATATGAAGATAATACTTCATGCACTACTAATGATGCAGCATTAATAATGCATATGCCTTGAATTGTTGTGTTTTTCTAGAGGAGTAAATTTGTATTGATCTCATCACTGCAGTTTCTTGTCCAGTCTTCATGTGACCAGTAGTACCATCTGCAAGACTATCATGTGAATGTGGCTTGCAACTTACACCAAAAATACAACTGTCAAGCAAGCTGATGTGGGAATTCAGCAAGGACCCATGCTTTGGCCTCTTTAGCAACAGGAACCAGCAAAAGGTAGTGGTCACCACTCATTAATTTAAATAGATACTGAAATTTATCTTTGGAAAAAGCCAAAGGACAAAAATAAATACTATGTAATACCATAAATTACTGCTATGGATACTTGGATGATGAAAGATAAAATTGACAAGACTGGGAGCTCTGCAATGGTCTGATTTTCAGGAAGGATCAACAGTATGTTCTGGCCATAAGAGAATAGGAGAAAAGAGTATTGTGGTGATACAAGAATTTAAAATACTGTGGGGCATGTTCTGAAGAAAACAGATCAGCCTAAAAGTATTGGAACAAAGGGTGGTAGTTCTAAGAGAATTGGAGGTACCAGGCTTGAGATCCAAATTTAAGATTAACTCAATATTCTTCTCATAGATACTTCAAGTATGGAAAATTTAATTTTATTAGTAAAATAGTGCATGCTCGCTATTCCTATTAAAACAAACTTACAAAAAAATGTATAATCCAGAATATAAAGTCCCTTAAAGTAAAGTGGCTATAGATCCTGATTTCCTCTAGACACTCCTGTATCATATTGACAGTTCAGATGTAATGCACAAAAATGTCCTGGTGTGTGTGTGTGTATGTGTGTGTGTGCATATACATATGAATATAGCTTTTGTTTTTATTTGTTGTTTGTTTGTTTTGCAAAAGTGGAATGATAGTATACATGTGGTTCTGAAACTCTTTTTTTCACTGAATATGTATCTTAGAATCTTTTTTTGTTTTTTGTTATTCAAAATAACCCTTTTTTTAACCTACTATGTACTATTCATTAATTTTACTTAATCTTCTATTAAAACCATCTGTATTGGGGCGCCTGGGTGGCTCAGTCGTTAAGCATCTGCCTTCGGCTCAGGTTATGATCCCAGGGTCCTGGGATCGAGCCCCGCATCGGGCTCCCTGCTTGGCTGGGAGCCTGCTTCTCCCTCTCCCACTCCCCCTGCTTGTGTTCCCTCTCTTGCTGTGTCTCTGTCAAATAAATAAATAAAAATAAATAAATAAAAATAAAACTATCTGCATTATTTTGAATTTTGCATGACTACAAATAATTTTGCCACACATTTTTTACCCATGACTTCATGTGCATGTTTTAATGTTTCTGTAGGATAAATTTTTGGAAATGGTATTGTTGGATCCAAGAACATGAACATTAAAATCATAATCACTACTCCAAAGTTTAGGTACATTTTTGAATCTTCAATTTAATAACTCATAAAACTTCAACTTTTTCCCTTAATAGTTCCATTTTAAACTGAAAGTTTTAATTCTTTAATTTAAGCATAAAATGTAGCATATTTTGTTTTGTCACTTATGCTATATCTATCTATCTATCTATCTATCTATCTATCTATCTATCTATCTATCTATCTATCTAT
>NW_023270057.1:0-12313 GCF_011800145.1 Mirounga leonina
GGACTGGGCAGGAGGACAGTGAGGATGGCCGGGCAGGGCTGTGATGCCTCCCGCCGGCTACCCGTCCCTGTCTTTGCAGAAGGCCACGGATGACCTCCCGAGGCGGCTGGCGGACATGCCCTCCTCCCTGACGGAGGGGTTGACCCCACAGGCATCCCCAAAAGCAAGTGCTGGGGATTGCCGGGCAAGACCTCCAACACCACCCAGACCACTGTCCCAGGTGGTTGGTCACCGGACAGTGGTCCAGGAGCCGGAGCCCACGGAGACCGAGCCCGAGGGTGAGAAGGCTGGGGCTGGGTGTTTGTGGTGTGTGGGGATGGGTCGGTGCTGGCCCCACAGGGACGAGCCCCCAGAGGCTGGTGTGGGGCCTGGAGCAAAGACTGGGCGCAGAGCATCCAGCGGGTGGACTGCAGTCGGGGAGACACCCCGGGGAGGGCTCCTTCCTGGCTGCGGCTTCTCTGGGAGGCCCTGGGCTGGGTTCTGTCTCCGCAAAGGCCCACGGAGAGCAGGCTCGGGGTGAGCTTTTCTCCTCTCACAGCTGCCCCACCACCTGAGGAGCTAGAGCCGGTTCCAACTCCATCGGCAGCTCTGGACGGAGGGGTGGTGCCTGCAGCGACCTCAGGAGGAGACCAGGAGCCGGCAGGTGACCCGGCACCCACCCACGGACAGCCTGACGTGGACCAGGAAGAACTTGCACCTGCCCCGGACCTAGCTCCTGCTACTGTTCCTGCCCCTGACCTAGCTCCTGCCCTGGATCCTGCACCTGCCACTGCTCCAACCCAGCTCCTGATCCTCCTCCTACCCCTTCCCCTGCCCCTGCCAGAGCCACTGCCCCTTCCCCTGCCTGAGCTCCGGTTCCTGCTCCTTCTCCTGCTCCTCTCCCTGCCCCTGCCAGACTCCGCTGCCCCTTCCCCTGACCCTTCCTGAGCTCCTGTTCTTGTCCCTGACCCTGCTCCTGCTCATAACCCTTCCCCTGCCAGACCTGCTGCCCCTTCCCCTGCCCCTGCCTGAGCTCCTGTTCCTGCTCCTGTTCCTGCTCCTTTTCCTGCTCCTGCTTCTGCCCCTTCCCCTGCAAGACCTGCTGCCCCTTCCCCTGCCCCTGCCTGAGCTCCTGTTCCTGCCCCTGCTTCTGCCCCTTCCCCTGCCCCTGCCTGAGCTCCTGTTCCTACTCCTTTTCCTGCTCCTGCTTCTGCCCCTTTCCCTGCCAGACCCGCTGTGCCTTCCCCTGCCCCTTCCTGGGCTCCTGTTCTTGTCCCTGCCCCTACTCCTGCCCCTTCCCCTGCCAGACCTGCTGCCCCTTCTCCTGCCCCTGCCTGAGCTCCTGTTCCTGCTCCTTCTTCTGCCGCTGCCCCTGCCCCTGCGCCTGCCGGAGCTCCTGTTCCTGTTCCTTACCCAGGTCCTGCCCTGGATCCTGCACCTGCCATGACTACTGATCCTGTCCCTCCCCTTGCCCCTGCCCCTAGCCCTGCTCTTACAAATGGCCCTGCCCCTGGCCCTGCTCTTACACCTGGCCCTACCCCTGGCCCTACCCCATCCTAATCCCTGCCCCTACTCCTGCTCCTGCAGGGCTCCCAGAGCCACATCCAGAGCCCACAGCCCTGTGGGGAGAGCTCCTTGTACAATTGCCCTTAGTTCCATCGCCGGAACCCGACGCCCCGCGAGATTGTTTCATCCCCTCCCCCTATATTCTTTCTCTCTGGTTCATATTGTTCTGGTTCATATTGTTCATTTTCATGTTCTGTATACTGTTTATTATTTGTTTTAAATAAAATTACTTGTTTTCAACTGAACATGTGATGAGCTTAAGTACATTCCCAATGCTGTGCCACCACACCCCAGAACATTGCTGCGGAATATCTAGTGTCCCAAAGGAGTATCCGAACCAGAAGCCCCCCTGCCCATTTCTCCCCCAGCCCAGACCCTGGAAACCCCTAAGCTGCTTTCTCTCCCTGTTCCTTTCCCTCTTCTGGATGTTTCTGTAAGTGGAATCACGCAATAGGTGCCTTTGTGTCTGCCCACCTATTTTAAAAGGGGACTTGTTTTCGTCTGTGTATATTTGTCATAAAATTTCCCTTATTCGATATTAAAATGCCTGATGGATTACAGATCAGATGTAATCAGAGAGGCTGCTTTAGGAATTATGGGCCGAGACCCCTGTTCCTGCTGGGACACCACAGCCTGACCCCAGACAGGACAGGGCTGGCTCCTGTGGCCCACACAGAAACCAGGGAAATGCAGAAAGGTGGAAGACACACCACAAAGGGCAAAAGCATTGCTCACAACCCAAGGCCAGAGAAAGGTTTCCTATGCCTCTTGTCCAAACAACACACCAAGTCACTTGGTTCCACAAGGACAGACACCAAACGCATGCAAGTCCAAGGGGGGAGGACAGGCACGTGCAGAGTCAGAGATGAGGGAGCTCCCGGGGAAGGACTCTGGCAAAGGAAACCCTGTGGAGGCAGCACTGGTCACCCTCAGACTGGCAGGTGTCTGGCCTGGGGAGAACGTGAGGAAGCGGAGATCCCCTGCAGGTACCCTGGAGAGAAGGGTGACAGGCACCCCTGTCTGGGAGAACAGTGAGCAGCACCCATCCCAGGCCACAGGAGCACCTGGCATGCTTGGCCTCTGACCAACCCCTGGAAACTCCGGCTCAGTTTTTCACAGATCTGCTTTCAGGAGTTTTCATCACAGTGGTGGTGGAGAGAGCAGGGAATGGAACAACGCTAATGCCCGAGGAGATGGATGGGATCCACAGTCCCAGTCCTCATGATAGAATGTCCTGTAGCCACTGTCACATTGTCATTCGGGGCACAGGATCCGGGAAGCCCCTCCTGAGACTCCTCCTGCCACCCTGTTCCTGGGAACATTCAGAATTGGAGGAGGAGGAGGTGGAGAGGATCCAGGATGACAGAGGGCCAAGGAGAAGGAAGGTCAGCACTGGGAGGACCTGAGCCACCATCCAGGGCCCAGGCTGTGGTGCCCTCGGACCTCACCCCAAATAAGGGCTCCTGATGGATGGACCCAACTTCTGTGGTTTCCCTCCCTCACTCACTCCCTCTCTCTCCCTCCCTTTCTCCCATCCTCCCTCCCTCTCACTCCCTCCCTCCTTCCCCCCTTCCTCCCTCATTCAGCAGAGGACCAGTGGTCCCTGCTGTGTACTAAGCACTGGGGCTTCATCAGTGAGCACCCCCCAACCCACATGCTCACGTCCACTGTGGGAGGTGACAGGGGTCAGTCCTCACGGCTAGGAGTGCTATGAGCACCAAGAATCTGCTCCTGAAAACAGAGGCCAGTTACACAAAGAATGGAGAGACCCATGCTTAGCACTTCCTCTAGAAAAATCGAGTCCTGAAAAGTGATGAAGAGTGAGTATATCCTAGACTTCCTGCAGTGTGAGTTCTAATGGCAGGTACGCACTGATTCTTGGAACCAACAAAGTAAATTACCCAGTGTCAACTGGGGGGTTGTGACTAACTTTTCTGACCCAATGACGGCATTTCAGCTAACATATCCAGGGCTTCCAAGTTGTCCCAAGGGTCTCTGCGATCCTCTGATCCTTCCATTGACCTCCTTGGGAAACTCTGTCTTGTCGTCTTCCTTGTCTCCTGCCCCTTCTGGGACCCTTCTCTGGCCTCCCCGCCAGGGCCACCCCCACCAGGACTTCCTGTGCCCCGTGGCCTGGCGCCCGCATCCCATGGGGGTCCTGTGAGCCCGGTGCATTGTGCAAGCCTGTGCCCTCCCTCTGGGGTCACTTGGCATCTCCCCTGCAGCTGCCTGCATCTTCCTGCACTGGGTCTCCTCCAAGCATTCTGTGAGGCCAACCTGTGTCTGTGTCACGGGCACGGAAGCGAGAGTCCAGAAGGTCCAGATGACCTGCTCCCAGTCCCAACGTGTGGAGCCTGGGCCAAGGATGGTCAGCGAGCAGAGGAGGACTTGAGCCTAGGAAGCCTGAGGGAGGACATGGCACAGTGAGCCTGCAGGAGGAGAGTGAACACCGTGGGGACCTGGCGCTCAGGCCTACTGGGAGACCACATCCCACCCTCACTGGCTCTGTCCCCAAGGCTGGAGGTCGTCCAGGTATCCACCCTCCCAGCCTGTAAGCTGCCAGTGGCTGCCAGGAGAGGAGGCACCTGGTGCAGGAGAGAGCCCTCAGGCAGAGAGGAGGGGACAGGTGCTCCCCCAGCAGCTGGAGGAACTCGGGGTAGCCAGCCTCCCAGGCTGCAGGCTGGCAGTGGCTGGCAGGAGAGGAGGCACCTGGTGCAGGAGAGAGCCCTCAGGCAGAGAGGAGGGGGCAGGCGCTCCGCCAGCAGCTGGAGGAACTCGGGGTAGCCACCCTCGAGGGCTGCAGGCTGGCAGTGGCTGGCAGGAGAGGAGGCACCTGGTGTGAGAGAGAGCCCTCAGGCAGAGAGGAGGGGGCAGGTGCTCCCCCAGCAGCAGGTGCACTGGGTCGGGCTGAGGGGGCATCATTGGACAGCAGTGCCTGCAGCTGGGGTCTCCACACAGACCCTCTCCTTAGGCTCAGCACAGGCTTCTCTGGATGGCCTTTGTCCCCCAAATACAAAGTCTGGTCCAGGGCCCCCCCAACCAAGTCCTGACTCCCAATTCTTTGTACTCAGCTCAAGTGACAAGAAATGGCCAATAGTTTAGGTGGTGTTGGGTGCACAGGGAAATTTGCTTTTCTGGCCCATGCTGTAACGTTGCTGGCATATTAAAGATCTCAGGGCTCTAAATCAAAAACAGTAGGATGCCGGGGACCCCAGCTGGCTTTCTGGAAACCTACCTCTGTGCCTTGCAGCCTTCCCATCCCACCAGCTCTGCTCAGAATCCCTCCAGGCCACAGACCCACAGTCTTGGGTCCCAGACAATGTGCCTTCAGAAAGTGATCCTGGTGGGGCAGTAGGACACACTGCAGATTCCAGCAAATCCCCCTCCCAGAAACTGAGGGTACCGCTGGATGAGCTGTCTGAAAACAGCCAGGTCAGGGTTCCAGGAAGACACCAGAGGCACAGGAGTCACTGAGGGGCATCTGAAGGTCAGGTATGGGCAGTCAGAACTTCCAGGCCCTTCTTCCCTAAAGCTCCTCATTCCTCAGCCTTTCTTCCAGTGATTCTGTTCGGTTTCTATCTGCCCCAACTGTTATCCATTGCCTAGGAAACAGAGACTCACACATGCCTTTAAATGTTTTGGACAATGAATGTCCACTTCAGTACATAGCCACTTCACTACTGGGAGAGTTGGTAGAAAGCAAAAAGTCACAGAGGACTCCAAGGGTCTGGACTTGGTGTTTCCCTCTCCTGAGATGGGGACATCTGTGGGATGAGCAGGTGGCCAGCTGGTGGGGGGTGGGCAGGGACCTCACATGGACAGATGGGGTAGGTGAGGCCCGAGGTCCCCGGGGTATGTGCCTGGCATCTGGACTGAATAGGTCTTCAAAGCTGCAGATTGGCTGGGATCATCTTCAGGCGGAGGAGGAAGGTGAGGGGAGCAAAAGGGACTGAGGAGGCTTGGCTTAGACAGGAGAGGGCTGAGACACTCCTTTGGGGGGAAAGTGGGTCAGGTCCAGGCTCACAGGGACAGACCTTGAGGCCATTGGGCTATGTGAAATAAGCCAGTCCCTAAAGGACCAATACGGGAGGACCCCACTTGTGAGGGACAGAGAGCACTCCGAATTATAGAGGTGGAAGGAGCTGCTGGGTGCCGGGGCTGGGGAGGGGAAATGGGGGGTTAGTGTCTCCTGGGTAGAGGTTCAGTTTGGGAGGATGACAAAGTTGTGCCAGTGGATGGAGGCGGCAGGTGCAGAAGAGTGAATATACTTATTGCCACTGAATTGTTCCCTGAAACATGCTTAATGGTATCAGGTGTATGTCTATTACACAATAGGAGAGTAGTGAGTCAGGAGGACGGGTCCATCGAAAGTCCCAGGAAGGCCCAAGAGCAGGGATCCTGTATCTTAGTTCTCGCTCTCATGCTCTGCGCCTTGTTGGGTGTCTAAGCTCACAGTGGCATCACTAAATGCTTGCTAAGACACAGTGCAGGCAGATGGTCCAGAGAGAGTGCACAAACCATCTGTGGGCACTGAGGAATCCCAGCGGCACATGCATCCAGACTGAGTGAGTGCCCACATTTCACAAACACCAGCATAAATAGCCATTTAAAATGAAGGCAGACGCCACTCTGGAAAACACTAGGGAGGTTCCTCAAAAAGTTGAAAAAAGAGCTACCTTATGACCGAGCAATTGCACCACTGGGTATTTACCCCAAAGATACAAATGTAGGGATCCGAAGGAGCACGTGCACCCCAATGTTTATAGCAGCAATGTCCACAATAGCCAAACTATGGAAAGAGTCTAAATGTCCATCAACAGATGAATGGATAAAGAAAATGTGGTGTGTGTATATATATATACAGAGAATATTATGCACCTATCAAAAAAATGAAATCTTGCCATTTGCAACGACGTGGATGGAACTACAGTGTATTATGTTAAACAAAATAAGTCACTCAGAGAAAGACAATTATCCTATGATCTCAGTGATATGAGGAATTTGAGGAACAAGACAGAAGATCATAGGCGAAGGGAGGGAAAAATGAAACAAGACGAAACCAGAGAGAGAGACAAACCATAAGAGACTCTTTTTTTTTATTCTTATGTTAATCCCCATACATTACATCATTAGTTTTAGATGAAGTGTTCCATGATTCATTGTTTGTGCATAACACCCAGTGCTCCATGCAGAATGTGCCCTCCTCAATACCCACCACCAGGCTTACCCATCCTCCCACCCCCCTCCCCTCTAGAATCCTCAGTTTGTTTTTCAAAGTCCATCGTCTCTCATGGTTCGTCTACCCCTCCGATTTCCCCTGCTTCATTCTTCCCTTCCTGCTACCTTCTTCTTCTTCTTTTTTTTTCTTAACATATATTGCATTATTTGTTTCAGAGGAAGAGATCTGAGATTCAACAGTCTTGCACAATTCACAGCGCTTACCAGAGCACATACCATAAGAGACTCTTAATCTCAGGAAACAAACTGAGGGTTGCTGGAGTGGAGGGGGTTGGGAGCCGTGGGGTGACTGGGTGAAGGACACTGGGGAGGGTATGTGCTATGGTGAGCACTGTGAATTGTATAAGACCGATGAATCAAAGACCTGTACCCCTGAAACAAATAATATATTATACATTAATTTAAAATTCACTAAAATAATAAAAATAAAACAAAAGCAGGTGACCTCAAGCTGTATTACAAAGCTGTGATCATCAAGACAGTATGGTACTGGCACAAAACAGACACACAGATCAATGGAACAGAATAGAGACCCCAGAAATGGACCCTCAACTCTATGGTCAACTAATCTTCCACAAAGCAGGAAAGAATACCCAATGGAAAAAAGACAGTCTCTTCAATAAATAGTGCTGGGAAAATTAGACAGCCACATGCAGAAGAATGAAACTGGACCATTCTCTCACACCATATACAAAGGTAAACTCAAATTGGATGAAAGACCTCAATGTGACACAGGAATCCATCAAAATCCTAGAAGAGAACACAGGCAGCAACCTCTTCGACCTCAGCCACAGCAACTTCTTGCTAGACACGTCTCCAAAGGCAAGGGTAACAAAAGCAAAAATGAACCTTTGGGACTTCATCAAGATAAAAAGCTTCTGCACAGCAAAGGAAACAGTCAACAAAACTAAGAGGCAAGCCATGGAATGGGAGAAGATATTTGCAAATGACATTACAGATAAAGGGCTGGCATCCAAGATCTATAAAGAACTTCTCAAACTCAACACCCAAAAAACAAATAATCCAATCAAGAAATGGGCAGAACACATGAACAGACACTTCTCCAAAGATATACAAATGGCTAACAGACACATGAAAAAATGCTCCACATCACTAGCCATCAGGGAAAAAGAAATTAAAACCACATTGAGATACCACCTTCACCACTTAGAATGGCAAAAATCAACAAGGCAGGAAACAACAAATGTTGGTGAGGATGTGGAGAAAAGGGAACCCTCTTACCCTGTTGGTGGGAATGCAAGCTGGTACAGCCACTCTGAAAAACAGTATGGAGGTTCTTCAAGACGTTACAAACAGAACTACCCTATAAGCCAGCAATTGCACTACTGGATATTTACCCCAAAGATACAGATGTAATGAAAAGAAGAGCACCTGCCCCCCAATGTTCATAGCAGCAATGTCCACAATAGCCAAACTGTGGAAGGAGCCGAGATGCCCTTCAACAGACGGATGGATAAAGAAGATGTGGTATATATGTACAATGGACTATTCCTCAGCTGTCAGAAAGGATGAATACCTACCATTTACATTGACATAGATGGAACGGGAGGGGATTATGCTAAGTGAAATAAATAAATCAGAGAAAGACAATTATCATATAGTTTCACTCCTATGTGGAATGTCAGGAATAGCACAGAGGACTACAGGGGAAGGGAGGGAAAACTGAACAGGAAGAAATCAGAGAGGGAGACAAACCATGAGAGACTCTGGACTCCGGTAAACAAACTGAGGGTTACAGAATGGAGGAGGGTGGGGGGAAGGGGTAACTGGGTGACGGGTATTAAGGAGGGCACATGTTGTGATGAGAACTGGGTGTTATAGGCAACTAATGAATCACTGAACACTACATCAAAATCTACTGATGTACTATATGTTGGCTAATGACTTTAAATTTAAAAAATTAAATAAAATTAATAAATAAAAAATAAATCCACGGCAGGAAATGGAAATAACCCAGAGGGCGCCATGCTCCTGGAGGCTGAGCTAGCGGTCACGGCCAAGGCCTCTGGCGGTGAGGGCACTGGGGTTCTGAGAGGTGGCTCGGTGCACCCCTGACCCTGAAGCCCCATGGCCATGGCAAGGTGCAAGGACTGGGAGGGAAGACCCAGCCAGGACCCGTTCTGGCTCCATGGCTGCTACAGGGCTGCTCCCAGCCCCACAAGGCGGTGTCTGTTTAGAACCAGGGAGAAAACCTTTTCCCTCAATTGTTCTTTTTAAAAATGGTTGCTCAGCATTGACACAGAAAAACATCTGACATAAAACTGGAGCCGTTCACAACTGCAAATGACCCAGAAGTGAAGAAAATGTAGTGCACGCAAAGAGAGGACGCTGTATCCCCAGGCAGGCCTCCTGTGAGCAGGTGCGGCTGGGGCACTGGACGTGCCCGTGCAGACAGTACTGGACTCCACAGTGTCCCTCGAGGGGACAGAAGTAGGAACCTGCTCTGATGGCTCCGCTGAAGTCAGCACCCCCTGCTAGAGACGGGGACAGCCCCTCATGAGTTCCGGGTGTCCTGGTGTTTCTTGGGCATGGCCCAAATCTCAGCTTCTTCATGACCCGGGGCCAGCCCAGCAGCTGCACACAGGTCCTCCAGGGCCAGCCCAATAGCTGTGGGTCCCGCAGGTCCTCCAGGGACAGCACCTTGGTGGGCTTGTGGTCCAGCAGGTACCTGTTCAGGTGGCTCTTATCGTACCACATGGCCTCGATCCCATTGGCCCAGTTGACCACCATCACCTGGTGACAGGCTGAGGTCAGTCGGTGAACCTCTGCCACAACCCCCCAAAAAAGGCCCCCATGTAGTAGAAGTCACTCTGGTCCTTGGGGATGTGGGCCTGGGCCTGGGACCAGCGCTCATAGCTTAAGTCCTCATGGGCCACCCAGTATAAACCGGGGTGCAGGGTTCCAAAGAGGGGGGACAGGATCTCCATGGCCACGTGGTCACAGAACTTCATGTCCACATCCCCGCACACCATGTCATCCACCTCATAGAGGAAGCACTCCTCATAGAAGCAGCTCATGATCGCCATGTGCTGCATGGACACATCCTGCCAGTGTGGGGCACCACGGACCTCAAGAACCACCACCCTTCAGTGCTCCTGGAGGGGCACACGGGACACCAGCAACCCGCTGGTCGGTGAAGACATAGTAGATGACCCTGTGTCCACCATGAAGTGATTCTGCAGGAACAGCTCTAGGAAGACCCCGTATCCACAGGGGCAGGGGACAGGGCAGGAAGAGGGTCACTGCCAGAGGCTGGCAGCAGGACCCCAGAGCTGGGGGTCATGGACGTGTGCACCTTCTTCATGGGGACAGGCCCTGGGCTGCTTTAAGCAACAGCCACCTCCTGACCTGTCCTGAGTGAATCTGCCGACAGGGCCTCCCTACCTTCTGCTCCCAGAGATGGGGGCCATCAGTGCCCCATCTTACAAAGGGGAGCCTGAGGCTTGGGAGGCTGGAAACCCATGCAGCCGCACAGTCAGCATGTTGGAGCCAGGAACACGCCCCCGTGCTGAGCTCCTGGGCAAACCCTGCAGGTGCCCTCCCCTAGCTGCCCCCCTGTAGGTTCTGTCCCCACCTGCCATGAGTTGAGCACCTCTGCACACAGCCCGTGTTTCTATGTCCTACAGACTGCGTAGAATCAGCAGGGCCGGCCAGCTGCCCCACTTTACTTTGAGTGGGCTGTCGCTGGTCCCCAACAGAGCTGTCTCCACCCCCTATAGGGTCCTCCCTCGAAGGCTACTGGGCCTCTGGCTGACAAGGTCCATCAGTAAACCACTGGTATTCCTAGGAGGGGTCACCCTCGAACTCCCCAGATCAGGAATCAGGTTCAGCCCATGGGCAGGGAAGGGGAAATATGACCCTTGGAAAAAGGGGGCTTGCTTAGGCCCCAGCCTTGAATCCAAGGGTGTGAGCTTCTGGGTCCAGGTCTACATCTCCCTGGCCCCAAAACATTGGAAGTCTTGTCCAACTGCCTCACATGGCTGGTCCCCCTTTGAGGGGACTACCTGCCCCTCACTGTGGGGACAGCAGCTCCCCCATTATCAGCAAGTGTGGTGAGCCCCTCTGAGACTGATTTTTTTTAAGATTTTATTTATTTGACAGAGAAAGAGACAGCTAGAGAGGGAACACAAGGAGGGGGAGGGGGAGAGGGAGAAGCAGGCTCCCCCCAGAGCAGGGAGCCTGACATGGGACTTATCCCCAGGCCCCTGGGATCACGACCTGAGCCGAAGGCAGATGCTTAAGGACTGAGCCACCCAGGCGCCCTGAGACTGGCTTTTTTACACAGGCACTAAGACTACTTCCCTGTGCCTACCCCATACCTCGCAGGTTAGTAAATCGCTCACACAGGGAAGGTGGATACTACATTTAAATATGGGACGAGCACATACACCCAGCAGACATGAGTCAGGTCACCAGGGGGCAAGTAGAGGCCCAGCCAATGGGGGAACAAGCCAGACATGATGCAAGGGGAGAGAAGAGTGCTCCTGGCAGAGGGCACAGAGAATGTAAAGGATTGGAGTCAGGCCCAAGGAACATGTGGGACAACCACGCAGCTGGGTGGCGCAAAGAGGGGGGCTGCAGTGTGAGAGGTGAGGCTGGAGAGGACAGACAGGTGGGGAGCGGATCGCAGAGAGGCTCAAAGGTTATGTTCTGAAATGATCAAACTGGTTACCAGAGGAGAATGGTCTCTATACAGCAGAGGACAGGGAGACCCTAACCCTAACACTAACCCTAACCCTAACACTAACCCTAAACCTAACCCTAACCCCTAACCCCTAACCCCTAACCCTAACCCGTACACTAACCCATACCCTAACCCTAACCCTACCCTAAACCGTACCCTAACCTGTACCCTAACCCTAACCCTAACCACTAACCCCTAACCCCTAACCCTAACCCTAACACTAACCCGTACCCGTACCCTAACCCTAACCCTCGCCCTACCCTAACCCGTACCCTAAACCGTACCCTAAACCGTACCCTAACGCTAACCCTAAACCGTACCCTAACCCGTACCCGTACCCTAACCCGTACCCTAACCCGTACCCATACCCGTAACCTAACCCTAACCCGTACCCTAATCCTGACCCTAACCCGTACCCTAACCCTAACCTGTACCCTAACCCTAACCCATACCCTAACCCTAACACGTTCCCTGACCCTTACCCTAACCCATACCCATACCCGTACCCTAACCCTAACCCGTTCCCTAACCCGTCCCCTAACCCGTACCCTAATCCTAACCCGTACCCTAACCAAGCCGTACCCTAACCCGTACCCTAACCCGTACCCGTACCCTAACCCTAACCTGTACCCTAACCCTGACCCTAACCAGTACCCTAACCCTAACCTGTACCCTAACCCGTACCCTAACCCTAACCCGTACCCTAACCCTAACCCGTTCCCTGACCCGTACCCTAACCCATACCCGTACCCGTACCCTAACCCTAACCCGTTCCCTAACCCGTACCCTAACCCATACCCTAACCCTGTATATCCTCCCCAGGGA